>NC_041380.1:428104165-428121016 GCF_002162155.2 Triticum dicoccoides
TTTTAATTTCTTTAAGTTGAATTGGAGTTTTTGCACAAGTTTAACAAACACAATACATTTCAAGCAAGCATGCAAAGAGTATATGAGCAGCGGAAAGTAAAGCATGCAACTTGCAAGAATGTAAAGGGAAGGGTTTGGAGAATTCAAACGCAATTGGAGACACGGATGTTTTTGTCGTGGTTCCGATAGGTGGTGCTATCGTACATCCACGTTGATGGAGAATTCAAGCCACGAAGGGTAATAGTTGCGCGAGTCCACGGAGGGCTCCACCCACGAAGGGTCCATGAAGAAGCAACCTTGTCTATCCCATCATGGCCATCGCCCACGAAGGACTTGCCTCACTAGCGGTAGATCTTCACGAAGTAGGCGATCTCCTTGCCCTTACAAACTCCTTGGTTCAACTCCACAATCTTGTCGGAGGCTCCCAAGTGACACCTAGCCATCTAGGAGACACCACTCTCCAAGAAGTAACAAATGGTGTGTTGATGATGAACTCCTTGCTCTTGTGATTCAAATGATAGTCTCCCCAACACTCAACTCTCTCTCACAGGACATGGATTTGGTGGAAAGAAGATTTGAGTGGAAAGCAACTTGGGGAAGGCTAGAGATGAAGATTCATATGGTGGGAATGGAATATCTTGGCCTCAACACATGAGTAGGTGGTTCTCTCTCAGAAAATGTGTATTGGAAGTGTAGGTATGTTCTGATGGCTCTCTCCACGAATGAAGAGTGGGTGGAGGGGTATATATAGCCTCCACACAAAAACTAACCGTTACACACAACTTGCCAATCTTGGTGGGACCGAATTGATAAACTCGGTCCGACCGATTCAGCAAATCTAGTGAGCATTAGGGTTTTTGGTGGGACCGACTGGATCAACTCGGTAGGACCGATGTGCTAGGGGTAGGGTAAATCCAAAACTCGGTTTGACCGATTACTCAAACTCGGTGGGACCGTTTTGGGTAATAAGAGAAACAGATAGTTGGCCAAGCAAACTCGGTGGGGCCGATTGCATATCTTGGTGGGACCGAAAATATTGCAACAGGTAACAGAGAGTTTGCAAGCCCATCTCGGTGAGACAGAGATCCCATCAGTGAGACCGAAATTATTAGGGTTTCTGGCAGTGGCTATGTCAACTGAACTCGGTGGCTCCGGATAGAAAGAATCGGTGGGGCCGAGTTGGATATTTGGTGTGGGACATATTTGGAAGTGAGAAAGTGGTTGAGGGCTTTGGAGCATATCACTAAGCACTTTGAGCAAGCAAGCCATTAAGCAACACCTCATCACTTATTAATAGTATTGGCTTTCCTATAGCCTCAATGTGATCTTGGATCACTAAAATAGAAAATGTAGAGTCTTGAGCTTGGAGCTTGAGCCAATCCTTTGTCCTTAGCATTTTGAAGGGGTTCCACATCTTCTAGTCCATGCCACTTCATTGTTGAACTTATCTGAAACATACTAGGTAAAAGTGTTAGTCCAACAAGAGATATGTTGTCATTAATTACCAAAACCACCTAGGGAGCACTTGTGCTTTCACAAAGCAATATGACAATGATGGAGCATGTCATAATAAATGGAATGGTGGAAAGTTGCATGGCAATATATCTCGGAATGGCTATGGAAATGCCATAATAGGTAGGTATGCTGGCTGTTTTGAGAAAGGTATATGGTGGGTTTATGGTACCAGCGAAAGTTACGCGGTACTAGAGAGGCTAGCAATGGTGGAAGGGTGAGAGTGCTTATAATCCATGGACTCAACATTAGTCATAAAGAACTCACATACTTGTTGCAAAAATTTATTAGTTATCAAAACAAAGTATTACGCGCATGCTCCTAGGGGGATAGATTGGTAGGAAAAGACCATCGCTCGTCCCCGACTGCCACTCATAAGGAGGACAATCAATAAATACATCATTCTCCGACTTCTTAACATAACGGTTCACCATACATGCATGCTACGGGAATCACAAACTTTAACACAAGTATTTCTCAAAATCACAACTACTCAACTAGCATGACTCTAATATCACCATCTTCATATCTCAAAACAATCATCAAGTATGAAACTTCTCATAGTATTCAATGCACTTTATATGAAAGTTTTTATTATACCCATCTTGGATGCTCATCATATCAGGACTAAATTCATAACCAAAGCAAAGTACCATGCTGTTTAGAGACTCTCATAATGATATAAGTGAAGCATGAGAGTTCATCTATTTCTTCAAAATAAAACCACCGTCGTGCTCTAAAAAGATATAAGTGAAGCACTAGAGAAAAAGACAAACTACTCCGAAAGATATAAGTGAAGATCAATGAGTAGTCGAATAATTATGAAACTATGTGAAGACTCTCTAACATTTAAGAATTTTAGATCTTGGTATTTTATTCAAACAGCAAGCAAAACAAAAGAAAATAAAATGACGCTCCAAGCAAAACACATATCATGTGGTTAATAAAAATATAGCTCCAAGTAAAGTTACCGATGAACGAAGACGAAAGAGGGGATGCCTTTCGGGGCATCCCCAAGCTTAGGCTCTTGCCGCTCCTTATTCCATAGTCCATCGAATCTTTACCCAAAACTTGAAAACTTCACAACACAAAACTTAACAGAAAACTCGTAAGCTCCGTTAGCAAAAGAAAACAAAACACCACTTCAAGGTACTGTAATGAACTCATTATTTATTTATATTGGTGCTAAACCTACTGTATTCCCACTTCTATATGGTTTATAAACTCTTTTACTAGCCATAGATTCATTAAAATAAGCAAACAACACACGAAAAACAGAATCTGTCAAAAACAGAACAGTCTGTAGTAATCTGTAATTAACGCAAACTTTTGGAACCCCAAAAATTCTAAAATAAATTGCTGGACGTGAGTAATTTATCTATTAATCATATGCAAAAATAATTAACTAAATATCACTCTCCAATAAAAAGTGGTAGCAATTCTCGTGAGCGCTAAAGTTTCTGTTTTTTTACAGCATGATCGCAAAGACTTTCCCCAAGTCTTCCCAAAGGTTCTACTTGGAACAAACACTAATTAAAACATAAAAAGCACAATCATAACAGAGTATAGATGATTAATTTATTACTAAACAGGAATAAAAAGCTAGGAACAAAATAAAATTGTGTTGCCTCCCAACAAGCGCTTACGTTTAACGCCCCTAGCTAGGCATGCTGATTTCAATAATGCTCACATAAAAGATAAGAATTGTAACATAAAGAGAGCATCATGAAGAATATGACTAGCACATTTAAGTCTAACCCACTTCCTATGCATAGGGATTTTGTGAGCATACAACCTGTGGGAACAAGAATCAACTTGCATAGGAAGGTAAAACAAGCATAACTTCAAAACTTTAAGCACATAGAGAGGAAACTTGATATTATTGCAATTCCTACAAGCATATATTCCTCCCTCATAATAATTTTCAGTAGCATCATGAATGAATTCAAAAATATAACAAGCACCTAAAGCATTCTTTTCATGATCTACAAGCATAGAAATTTTATTACTCTCCACACAAGCAAAATTCTTCTCATGAATAATAGTGGGAGCAAACTCAACAAAATAATTACCATGTGAGGCATAATCCAATTGAAAACTAAAATCATGATGACAAGTTTCATGGATATAATTATTCTTTATAGCATATAAGTCATCACAATAATCATCATAGATATCAACTTAGTTCTCATAATCAATTGGAACCTCTTCCGAAATAGTGGATTCATCACAAAATAAGTCATGACCTCTCCAAATACACTTTCATCAATATAATCATCATAAATAGGAGGCATTCTTTCATCATAACAAATTTTCTCATCAAAACTTGGGGGACAAAAAATATCATCTTCATCAAACATAGCTTCCCCAAGCTTGTGGCTTTGCATATCATTTGCATCATGGATATTCAAGGAATTCCTACTAACAACATTGCAATCATCCTCATCATTCAAATATTTAGTGCCAAACATTTTAATGCATTCTTCTTCTAACACTTTGGCACAATTTTCCTTTCCATCATACTCACAAAAGATATTAAAAATATGAAGCGTATGAGGCAAACTTAATTACATTTTTTTGTAATTTTCTTCTATAAACTAAACTAGTGATAAAACAAGAAACAAAAAGATTCGATTGCAAGATCTAAAGATATACCTTCAAGCGCTAACCTCCCCAGCAATGACGCCAGAAAAGAGCTTGATGTCTACTACACAACCTTCTTCTTGTAGACGTTGTTGGGCCTCCAAGTGCAGAGGTTTGTAGGACAGTAGCAAATTTCCCTCACGTGGATGACCTAAGGTTTATCAATCCGTAGGAGGCGTAGGATGAAGATGGTCTCTCTCAAACAACCCTGCAACCAAATAACAGAGAGTCTCTTGTGTCCCCAACACATCCAATACAATCGTAAATTGTATAGGTGCACTAGTTCGGCGAAGAGATGGTGATACAAGTGCAATATGGATGGTAGATATATGTTTTTGTAATCTGAAAATATAAAAACAGCAAGGTAACTAATGATAAAAGTGAGCGTAAACGGTATTGCAATGCGTTGAAACATGGCCTAGGGTTCATACTTTCACTAGTGCAAGTTCCCTCAACAATAATAACATAATTGGATCATATAACTATCCCTCAACATGCAGCAAAGAGTCACTCCAAAGTCACTAATAGCAGAGAACAAACGAAGAGATTATGGTAGGGTACGAAACCACCTCAAAGTTATCCATTCTGATCGATCTATTCAAGAGTCCGTAGTAAAATAACATGAATCTATTCTTTCCGTTCAATCTATCCTAGAGTTCGTACTAGAATAACACCTTAAGACACCAATCAACAAACACCCTAATGTGACCTAGATACTCCAATGTCACGTCAAGTATCTGTGGGTATGATTGTACGATATGTATCACACAATCTCAGATTCATCTATTCAACCAACACAAAAGTACTTCAAAGAGTGCCCCAAAGTTTCTACCGGAGAGTCAAGACGAAAATGTGTGCCAACTCCTATGCATAGGTTCATGGGCGGAACCCGCAAGTTGATCACCAAAACATACATCAAGTGGATCAATAGAATACCCCATTGTCACCATGGGTATCCCACGCAAGACATACATCAAGTGTTCTCAAATCCTTAAAGACACAATCTGATAAGATAACTTCAAAGGGAAAACTCAATCCATTACAAGAGAGTAGAGGGGGAGAAACATCATAAGATCCAACTATAATAGCAAAGCTCGTTATACATCAAGATCGTACCACCTCAAGAACACGAGAGAGAGAGAGAGAGAGAGAGATCAAACACATAGCTACTGGTACATACCCTCAGCCCCGAGGGAGAACTACTCCCTCCTCATCATGGAGAGCACCGGGATGATGAAGATGGTCACCGGAGAGGGATTCCCCCTCCGGTAGGGTGTTGGAACGGGTCTAGATTGGTTTTTGGTGGCTACGGAGGCTTCTGGCGGTGGAACTCCCGATCTACTATGTTCGCCGATGTTTCTAGGGTATATGGGTATATATCCATGTTGGGGATATCACTTATCGGAAACTTATTGGTCGACCCAAGATAAGGGGTAAATCGGCCAATTTATCGGCATATCGGCCGATTTATCGCCATATCGGCTAATTTATCGGCCGATTTATCTTATCGGTCAGACAACAGTAAGCGATAAATCGGCCGATTTATCGGAATATCGGAAGATATCTTGAACAGTGGTATATATGGGAGGAAGAAGTACGTCGGTGGACCTCCGGGCTGTCCACGAGGCAGGGGGGCGTGCCTAGGGGAATGGGCGCGCCCCCACCCTCGTGGGCAGCCCGGGACTCTCCTGGTCCATCTCCGATACTCCGTGGGCTTCTTCTGGTCCAAAAATAAGTTCCGTAAAGTTTCAGGTCAATTGGACTCCGTTTGATTTTCCTTTTCCGCAATACTCTAAAACAAGGAAAAAACAAAAACTGGCACTGGGCTCTGGGTTAATAGGTTACTCCCAAAAATAATATAAAAGTGTTTAATAAGGCCCATAAACATCCAAAACAGATAATATAATAGCATGGAACAATCAAACATTATAGATACGTTGGAGACGTATCACTCGCCAACCCGGCCCGGCCGGATTGCCGCCAGCCGGGCGAATGGGTGTTTCGCTCCCGCTCAACGTTGCGAAAGCCTAAGTACTACATGATCTTCTCAATCAGCCGAACCCCTTGTCATGGACCGGAGCCTCGGCCGTCAGACTCGCGGGGGAGAAGCCCAAAAGGGGAAAGTGCAAGAAAACGGCTCGAAAAAATGAAAAGCAAAGGCGCAAACATTCACAAGGCTCATACATCATAAATTCAGAAACAGGCCCATGACCAGAGTTCATTACACGCAGTTAAACCCACAGTGGGTGGGTGGACCTGCTACCTAACAAAAATTTCTACTAAGTTAAAAAAATCACATTCCCGCCGCCGAATCGCGCAGCTCCCGGGTCCGCCGAAGTGCCGGTGTCCTCCTCCCCGGCATCCACGTCGTGGTAGACGCCCGTCTCCTTAGAACTGCACTCCGGGTCGTTTAGAAGCAGGCCATAGTCTTCAGCACGCATGACTCCGTCATCCTACGCCCACTCCGATTGGAACTCGTCATGGAAGGCGAACCCAGCGATGTAGCTGGCCTGGGCGGCGATCCGTCCGGCCTCCTCCTGCAGCTGGCTCTCCGAGCCGGCCCGCTGGCCCATCAACGCATCAAGCGCTAGGTCCAGATGCCAAGACACCACGAACCTGAGCACCATCTCGGCGCCAGCACGGGTGGCGGAAACCCGTCACTCATGAAGACGGTCCGAGCCCGCCTCCAACCACCACGCCAGCCACGTGAAGCTTTTCAGCGTGACGGTGCCCGGCCAGAGGGCCGCCGTCATTGCTGCACCGGCCCAGAGAGCCGCCCCATCTGCTCGCCCAAGACTCACAGACAGGCCTCGGCGGCGGCCACGATCTCCGGGAAGGTCCAGGCCACCCGTGGGTCAGTCCTGGAACCGACGACCCCTTGCGGGTCGCGCTGAAAGCGGAGCGCCTCCTTCGACAGCTGGTGCATCTCCGGGAAGGCCCCTGTCAGAAAGAAAAGCAACTCAGAAGAAAAGTCACCAAAAACAAGAAGCCGAAGTCCCAACCCGGCAACAACAAAACCAAAGGAAAGCACTAACTGGATAAGGACTCTTCCAGGTGCTGCGCTTCGAGCAACGTACCGTGCCGCTCCCCGGCAATGGTGCGGTCACGCTCCTAGAGCGTCTTCTCCAGATAGGCAACCTTGGCAAGGGCCGCCTTCAGCTCGGTGTCCTTGTCCTCGGCCGCCTTCACGGCCTCCTCGCGGCACCGGGTCTCCTCCTGCCGGGTCTCCTCCGCCATGGCCACCAACGCCTTCAAGTGCTCCACCTCGGCCTAGAGCTGCCCCTTGTCGTCGGCCAGCTTGCCGCGCTGCTGGTCCGCCTCGGCAAGGGCCTGCTGTGCCTCCACAACCTTGGCGGCCTCCGCCTTAAGGCACTCCACCTCGGCCTCGAGGTGGCCCTTGTCGCCCTCCAGCCACTCCTGTAGCCGGCTGGCTTCGTCGAGCACCCGCTGGGCCCCCGTCGCCTCCACCCTTGCCCTCTCCACCTCGGCTCCGAGCTGACCGGCGTTAGCAACGAGCCGGTCGTAGTGCAAGCCGGACCGAATCAGCCGGGTCCTCCAAGACAACAACTCGGCTGCAGAAGAGAGACTCAGAAACAAAGTACTACTTTAAGATTCGACTCAACTGCTACCTAGTTGGCCCGAATCTCGGGGGCTACACCCAGTGGGTGCGCTAGCGCGCCCCCACTAAAAAAGAGCATGCACGATAAGTACTTGTCGTGGCACGGAGCTCCTCCTCCTTGGCGGCGAGCCTTTCCTTGAGACGCCGGTGCGTCTTAAGGAGCCGGTTGAAGACACCGACCCGATAGGCGTCCAGTTGCTGTAGAAAGCAACGATCAAAACAAGACAACAAGATAAGATTCGACCCAACTGCTACGCAGTTGGCCCGAATCTCGGGGGCTACACCCAGTGGGTGCGCTGGCGCGCCCCCACGAAGAAGAAGCAACAAGAAAAGAAAAAAAGAATGCAAGGGAAACTGACAAACATGGCGCGCTCCAGCTCCTACGTCACCTCGACCTTGGCCTGAGCGAAGGTCTGAATCCGGTCTGCCCGCCCTCGCAGGCGCCGGGTCACGGCGGCCATCACCGTCTCCTCCTGGGTTGGAGGCCCGAAGAAGATCTCACTGGTCCCGCTTCACGTAGGCTGCGACTCGGCGACCCGGCGACCCCCGGGCCTGGGGACCAGGGCATGCTCCCCTGAGGCCCGCGCCCCCTCCGGCGCCTTCTTCAACGCCCTCTCTGGCACCGACGTCGACTCAATGGGTCGAGTGGCTTGCGGCTCCACCACCGGCGGCGCCTCGCTTGCCAGCGCCGTTCGCGGCGCCTCCCCCAAGACAACACTATCGCCGCCTCCGTCAGCCCCCGCCCTCTCGACCACGTCGGTCTGCGGCGGGGTGTCATCCCCAACGACCACGACCTCTCGGTCAAGGTCCATCGCATCCACACGGCCGCCGTGGCCGTGCTCCGCCTTCCACGACGGCACGAAGATCGTCGCCACCGCCACCGCTGCCATCCCGGCCGGTATCTCCAGTCATGCCGACTCCTCGCCGGATCGCGCCCATGCCGCCGCGGCGCTAACCCAGGCCTGGGTCAAAGCCGCCTCCAGCTCCGCCTCGGCCCGGTTCTGTTCCTGCCAGGCCAGGCCTTCAGCGTCGGCCGGGTCCGGACCTAGGTCCAGATCCGCCCGCCCGCTCCTCGTCCTCGTCCCGGTGCACGGTGCCAGACCGGCTCCTCCGGAACGCGGCACCCTCAATGCATGACACATCTGCCGCCGCCAGCGCCAGCGAGATCGGCGACCTGAAACACAAGACGAACTAAATACAAGACAAGCAGTGTCGCTCGGCAACTCGGTCCAAGACAAAAGAGAAACTCACCCCGGCAGCACCGGAATGACGGGCCTCGCCGCCCTCTCCTGCAGCGCGGCGCGCCTCCTCTTGGTGGGCGCCTTCACCACCCCGGCCGATTCCGCCGCGCACTTCGCGGTCGGGGCCCGCGGTGCAACACTGTCCTTCCCGTGCGGCCACCTCGCCGCCGGCGCCCCCCGAGACGACCCGATTCCGGCCATGCCACCGTCTCCTCCACCCGGCGCCGCTACATCAATGGCTCGTGTCAGCCTACCAAGCCGTCCCGTGACCCGACAACTCAAGAAATAAATGGAAGACTTACCGACTCGGCACCCTATGCCCGCGTCAGCGGCCGCCTCCTCCTCTCCGCCGCGGGCCTTGGGCTCCTCCGAGCCGACACACACCACCTGCGCCCGCGCCCGATCGTAAGGATGCCGAATGGTGTTCAGAAGCACCTCCCGTGTCACGTCGGGGCAGACAAGAAGATAAGCACCAGCAAAATATGGAGACCAAGGACTCACTGACGGTGCCGGGTTCATGTGGCTATACGAGGCTTTCCCAAACTCCCAGTCACCCTACAGGTTGGCCTTGGAGATGTCGTTGACCCGGCGCGCAACCGGGTCCGCACCCATCCATGTGTTCGCCATGCGGTTGGGGTCCTAAAGGCCGGTCATCTGACCGATGAGGTGGTTGTGATGCTGCAGCGGCAGCACCTGGCAGACGATGAAGGCGGTGATGAGGTCGGTGCCGGTGAGCCCCTCCCGCTCCTTCATCACCGACACCCGCTCGCACAGGTTGAGCACCTCCTATGACGGGCGCTTGGGGTAATACCCCCAGTTTTGCTTCTCCTTCGGTAGCAAATTGACGAAGGGCGGCAAGTTGATGTGGCCTGCGCCGAGGTTGCGGATGTAGAAGAAAGAATTGTACCACTTCTTGGCAGAATCCTCCAGTGGCATCTTCGGGCAGTCCGCGCCCGACCGCTTGGAGATGATGGCGGCTCCGCACTCAGACATCTCCCCGGCCCTCGGCCCTTGCTGCTTCAGGGAGAAGAAGCGCACCCAAAGGTCGATCGAAGGCTTGAGCCCCCGGTACCCCTTGCAGAGGGTGACGAAGCCCGACAGCTGCACGATGGCACCAGCGCCCAGGTGATGGGGCTGGAGCCCGAAGAACTCCAGGAAGTCATGGAAGAAGCCGCTCGTGGGAAGCCCAAACTTGCGATTGAAGTGCGGCAAGAAGACGATGCGCTCCGTGCCCTCGGGCCGCAGCCCCCGCTCACCCTGCGGAGGGTGCGCGGTGACCTCCGTGTCCCCCGGCAGGCGCCTGGTGGAGCGGAGGTAGCCAATGTCGTCGAGGGTGATGGTCGAGCCCATCCACGAGCCCAACGATAGAGCCATCAATGAAGAAGCGAGAGAAGAAGAAGAAGATCGCTGCAAAGCCCTGCTCAGAGCGACGGGCGTCGTGGTGCGCGGCAGTCGCAGGAAGTAGAGGAAGGAAGACGAAGGCAGGGGCGCGAGTGAGAATGGTTTCCGCCGCCCCCTCCTCGCCCCAATTTATAAACCACGATTTAAAACATGGGGGAGTGGGATCGTTGGCGCTCGCCTTTCCAACTTCCCCGCAATAATTGTGCATGTACGCGCACAGTAACTGCCTCGAGAATGGCAAACGACATGCGGACGCTGCAATTAATCCACGTGCGTGGGCCGAGGGCGCACAGCCGCGGGCCACCTGCGCTTCGCCCCGTCCCGTCGCCTGTGTGACCTGTCAGCCCCTTCGGCTCCCGGACGCCACGTGGCGCCCTCACGAAGCCCAAAAGATTGCCTCAAAGATTTGGCGAACTCCTCAGTTTCCCGCCACTGCCGGGATGCAGCGATCCGGCTTCCTTCAAAGAGGGTGTTGCTGGACCCGGCGGTCTGAAAATTCGCCTCCTTCAAAGAGGGAAACTACGAAGGCCCTTTGTCGGTGTACAAAAAGGGGGGTACACTTTTTGTACCCCTATAACTGTGCACGGGTAGTCTGAGCCACGGGCACCACCACACCAAGCAAGGCAAGGGAGGTGAGCCAGGGTAAGACCGAAGCTCAAGAGAACTAGAACGACGCCAAGGCCAAGATCAGAAGAGCAAAGGGGACGAAGCAGACTCCCCCGGCAAGATCCTTGCCGGGAGACAGTTCTAGCAGCCCCGGCAAGACCCTTGCCGCAGCGAGTCGTCCCGCACCTCCGGAGCAAATCACCCTTGAGTCCACTGCCCCCAAAGGGCAAGGATTCGGGAGACATCCCTGTGGCGACATGCAGCAGATCTTTGTGAAGACATTCAAGATCAGATACGCACTAAGGAGACGACAACCCTTGGCGGGATCCTAGCCGAGGAAGACCACAAGGCCCCCGGCAAGCACCTTGCCAGGGATGACAGCAGGTGCCTCGGCAAGACCCTTGCTGGGGCCCCGGCAAGGCCCTTACCGAGGACACCTGCAGGGCCACCATCAGGCCTATGCCGACTAAACCTCCACCACCGCATGCATGCAGCTGCCGACCCAACCAGCTGGGCTGTCACCTGTGTGGCGGCATGCAGATCTTCGTGAAGACCCACCACTGCGCCACCTCAGCTGCCTGCGTACCTACGTGGCATCTCAGGTATCGCTGGCCAGGGTGCGTGTCGACACAAGAAGGAGCGGCGACGGACGAGACAGATCTCTCCCCCGTCCACGATAAAGCAAGGACACCTAAGCAATACGCATTAAATGCGCCTTGTCATGTAATGCGATTGATAACCTCGCATCACTGTACCCTTTCCACCTCCTGTGTGCCACTGTGGCCACCCCTTTTCTATAAAAGGAGGCCCGAGGCGACCAGGAGAAGGATTCGGCTTTTTGGAGCTCCTCACGCCCCATAGCTAGCTCAAGAACACAGATATACAATCCACCAAAGCAGGAGTAGGGTTTTACGCATCCTTGCAGCCCGGACCTGGATAAACGAACCGTGTGCTACCTGCTTGATCCGCTCTTCTCATGACCCCGCGCCCCGCTTACCATACTAGGGATTCTCGTGATCCCATTGGTGTCGTTCGCACCAACATCTTTGGCGCGCTAGGTAGGGGGCACAGTTGTGAGAATCGGCTTTAGCAGTTAGTTCGGCGTTTCTTCATCATCATGGCACCCAAGAAGAAGACGACGGTGGCGGTTGGCCAGTCGGAAGCCGGACAGCCCATCCCGACGCGGGCGAGCAGCGGACCGGTCGCAGAGAGGACCTGGAGCGCTGCTCGCGAACACCAACACCATCCCAGCAGCCGGAGTTTGGGAGGCGGCAATGTTTGTGCGCTTGGTAATGGGCCACACGTCGCCAAATCCAAAGGCGGAGCCAAGTCCTTCGCGGGTGGAGCGGGGCCTTCCAAGGTCATCGCCGCCCCGCCAGAAGGCGATGCGAGGGCCTCCAAGACTCCCACGCCGGCGTCAATAGCGCACTCCTCCCAGGAAGCGTGTGACAAGCGGCATAATCACGCCGAAGATCATGGGCGTCGCCGTAGGAAGAGCTCCGAGTGCCACTCCCGGGACGTAGAAGACCTGCCCACTCGCCGAGGCGCTGGTGAAAACGGCATGCGACCGCAGGGTCGTGATAGAGCTCCTTCTGACATGGTCAGAAGTTGAAGCGCGTCGTGATCCGTGCAGGTTTCGCTGCCACCGACGCCAGCAGAATGGAGAGCCAGTTGAAGCGCGCGCAGTTGCTCCTCGACTTTCCTCCCACTACGGGGAAACTCGACGAATGGAGAGCCAGTATCCGAAGCCTTGTCACGGTGGCCAACAAAGACGAACCAAGTTCGGTGGGGCCCCCGGGTTGACGCTCCGATGGAGTCCCGCGGACCAGCGGTGGAAAAGCCGGCGGCGCCGCGACCACGGTGCATTCACCTCTTCCCCATCCGGTACCGCGGACGCCGGCTTATCGCGACGTCACGGGCGACGTCATCTCCATAGCATCGTCTGACCCGCGGACCCACTGTGACCAGCGCCAAGTTCTTCGGGAACGAGCCCATGAAGACGCTCTAACCACTATCAAGCGCCGGCGCGGGGCGCTCCACTAGTCAGACAGACGAGCAGGGCCTACTGTGAACCACCCAGCCCCGGAGAGCCCTGGAGGCCTACCTTACGAGGTAGGTTGTCTGGCTTTTACCCGTGAGCTGCGGCAGTTCCAGTGGCCCACTCACCACACCTTCAAACCTGATGTTGGCAAAAAGTACAGCGGCAAGACTCACCCGTCTGAGTTTCTCAGCATCTACACCATCGCGATGCAAGCCGCCAGAGCCCGCGACGATAAGGTGCTTGCGAATTACTTTCCGTTGGCTCTCAAACCCAACGCCATGTCATGGTTGATGCACTTGCCGGTAGACTCTATTTCCTCATGGTCGGATTTGTGCCATGAGTTTGTGGGCGCCTTTACTGGAGGTCACCAAGCCCATGGCCAGGCAAGCGACCTGCATATCATTCCCCAGAAGGGAGGCGAGAGTCTGCGCAAGTATATACAGAGGTTCAGTCGGGTACAGTACAATATCCCTGATGTTCACCCTGCCGCCATCATCAGCGCGTTCCATCAAAACGTGCGTAACCGCAAGATGCGCGAAGAACTGGCAATGAACAAGGTGAAAGATGTGGCAGAACTCTATGTTCTTGCTGACAGATGTGCCCGAGCTGAAGAGGGAAGGAAGTACCCCGGCGAAGATGCCAGCATGGAAACCGACTCCTCAGATGAGGATATTGCCGTCCCGGCGAAGAAAGGCCGGTGCCCCAACAGGAAGCTCCAAGGTAAAGTTGTGCTTGTTGTCGAGGGATCTGGCGACTCCGGCTCCGCCAAGAAAACCAAGGCAGATGACCCCGGCAAGGAAATTGCCGGATGTGTCGCCTGCCGGGCCTTGGTGGCTGCCGAGAAGCCAGGAAACTCCGACAAGCAATACTGCAAGATCCATCGCACCAAAGGCCATGATCTCCAGAACTGCCGACAGGTTGAGCTCCTTGCTGAGAAGCAGAGGGCTGAATATGAGAGGCGGGACAAGGAGAAAGGCCAGGACGGTGCTGAGGGGTCCGGCAAGAAGCATGACGGCCAGGTGGGCCGTCGCGGCAAAGATAAACAGTGGGAGAGGCCCGCCCGGGGCCGTGACAAAAAGCCAGAAGACGATGATCACGAAGAGGACGATGAGTCTGGTGACCAAGGATTTCAGAAAGCTACAGAGGCCATGTGCGTCGATGGCGGCGCCTCGCTGCATACCTCTCACCGCCAGCTTAAACAGTGGGGGCGTGAGACTACAGCGGTGGAACCGTTGTTTGATGCCCAAAGGCCACTGAAGTGGTCCAGCACACCTATCATTTTTGACACTGAGGATCACCTTGATCGCACTACTGCAGTCGGGTGCTTGCCATTGTTGGTTTCACCAACATGGTTTCACCAACAATATGCAACCTCAAGGTGACAAAGATGCTAGTCGATGGCGGGGCCGGTCTGAACTTAATCTCGCCTGCCGTGATCAAGAAATTACAGATTCCTGATGAAGACCTGGAAGAGACGGGCACGTTTCAGGGGGTCAACCCGGGAAGAAGTCAACCTAAGGGAAAGGTTACGTTGCCCGTGACTTTTGGGAGTGATCTGAACTACAGGACAGAAAGGATTGTGTTCGACGTTGCCAAGATCCCCTTTGCCTTAGAACGGGATCCTTGGCCGCCCAGCGCTGGCCAAGTTCATGGCGGCGTCACATTACGCCTACAACACCCTGAAGATGCCGGGGCCTGTGACGATAATCACCGTCCCATCAGACAAGAAGGATGTGCTAATTTGCGCTGACCAACTCTACCAACAAGCAGTTGCAGTAGCCGCCACTGCTAAGGCGCTTGCTCCTGCCGCTGGAGCCCCGGGAAGGCAAAAGAAGAAGACCGGTGAGACCTCAGGCACCCACTCCGGCAAGCGCACCTCTTCGGAGTGTAGCACTCCCGTCGAGGACGTGCCAGAGAGCTCCGCCAACAGAAACAAGAAGTCCAGGGCCACACCGCCGGGAACCAATAAGGTTTCTGTCAAGGAGGACGGCAGGGGAGGAGCTTTTACCATAAGCTCCACCCTTGATGAAAAATAGGAAGACGCGCTCGTCACCTTCCTGCGGGCGAATGTCGATGTGTTTGTATGGCAAGCATCCGACATCCCCGGCGTTCCCAGGGAGGTGATTGAGCACCACCTTGCTGTCTGTCCTCATGCGCGGCCCGTCAAGCAGAAGGTCAGAAAGCAAGCTTTGGAACGACAAGAGTTCATCACAGAGGAGATATCGAAACTGGAAGCAGCGGGTTTGGTAAGAGGAGTGCTCCATCCAATGTGGTTGGCCAATCCGGTGGTAGTGTGCAAGGCAAATGGGAAGTGGAGGCTGTCAGGACCCCGACTCGATGCCACATCGATCTAGCATGTAACACCTCATATCGCTTTGCGGCCTCACGCACGGTATCCCCACGGGTGTCGCCTTACCTTTGCCCGGGACCGTTTGCGCATTTTGGCACACGTATATGATGGTGTCGCTAGCATCCATATGATAAAGAGCCCGGGCTGACATGGATAGTCGTAAACCCAAAGTGGCACTAACTTACAGGGACAGGCATCCATGACCCAGCATCGAACGTGTCGGTCATCAGCGAGTGAATCCAGGCTGTAGCACTGGGCTAACAGGACTCCGGTGAACCGGGCTATAGCGGGCTAGCAGGACTCCGGTATTCATCGCGTGACATTTCCCCGAAGGGACAGACACAGGATCGAAGAAGGACACATGCCGGCCTGCCTAAGTGTTCCGGAGCAGTAGCAAGCTACCAGGGCTCAGTGGAAGCACTAGGAGACATTTCCCGGTAAGAGAGGCTACTAAGAATAAACAACTAAATAGTCAGATCCCACACATAGCAATACACATTACACGTACGCATAACATGCAAGTATGTGCTGTACAACATGGCATCACAGCATAACTCATCAACTCATATAGATAAAGGCTCAGAAGAGCCGTCATAGCATATATTGCAAACAGGGGTCACAAGACCCATCATACAGAGCATACAAGCAACAAGCGGAAGCTTTACATGTCTGGGTATAGACATCTACAAAAGAAAAAGGCTGAAGAGCCTGACTATCTACAACATCCGATCAAGATCGTAGCTGAGGTACTAGCTACTAGTCGAAGTCCATGAGAACACTAGTAAGACCGAAGTCTCAGCTGCAAAAACATCAATAAAGCAACATGAGTACAAAGGTACTCAGCAAGACTTACATCAGATCCTATCATACATGCACTTGTATCAAGAGGGTAATGTGGGGTTTAGTTGCAGCAAGCCAGCTTTGACTCTGTGGCTATCCTGTTCTACGACTACCAGAAACTCTGGAGGTGAAACAACGTACACGAGTCCACTAATCACCACACAATACACTACCATGGACTCATCCCCGTCTCCCTACGAGAAGGCCATCCATAGCACTCACACATGTCTTGAGCATTTTATAGTATCCACTTCAAGTTGTCTATGTACCATGTAAGCATCCAAGAAGTCCATAACCGCGGACCCGGCTATTCGAATAGATCATGTTAACCCTGCAGGGGTGTACTTCTTCACACACGCTCTCGCCACTTACCGCCATGTACACGTCATGTATCTCGGCAACCTTCAAGCGGAAGCCTGGCGAGGGTGTCGGCCATGACCTGACTAACCACACAAGACTCTAATCCAGGTTTATCGCCTATTCGGGTTCCATCCGCAAGGAGATCCGGCCGGGGTTTCACTCACGGCCCCAAACGATGTGTGCAGGGTTCCCAAGCCCACCTCGCCGGATGGATCTACGCTTGGTACACCGTGCCACT
>NC_041380.1:428121271-428121777 GCF_002162155.2 Triticum dicoccoides
GAGCAGGACCTATCGAGAAGGAACGGTGCCGGCAATCAAAACACAATCATATGCAACAATATGATGCATGAGCATGGCATGTAGATGTGATGCTGTTTGAGCTAATGCAACTAGTATTCGATTGAATGAAGTCCATTTGAACAAAAGGTTCAAATGCAACTCCAAAATAAGTCTCTTAATATGCCATAATGTGTTTTCTCATATTCAGCATGTATAAATTGGTTTGTCATGCATGAAACTAGTACAGATGGAAAGATTGCATTTTTCTGATAATTTTTCATATATAAATTAATTTAATCTGAGCTACGGTTGAATTGTTATGGATTTTTGAAGTTTAAATCAATTTCTGGAATTTTCCTGATTTAATTAAATCCAGAATTTATATACCGCGTCAGCATGACGTCAGCACGACGTCAGCGGGTCAACGCGGCTGTCCGGGTCAAACCCGACGTGTGGGACCCACACGTCAGTGACAGGGGGGTTAACAGGGGTTAATTTAGTTTAAT
>NC_041380.1:428121787-428130737 GCF_002162155.2 Triticum dicoccoides
GGCCGGCCCCACCTGGCAGGGCTCAGGCGACGGGGGCTCGTCGCCGGCGACCTCTGGACGCGGCGGAGTCCGCGCCACAGGCCACGGGGACGGCGTCTGAGAGCACCGGGGCGTAGCCCGGGCTCTCGCGCATCTGGTGGGACAGGTGGGAGGAGCGGGGACGGCCGGAGCTCGCCGGAGCAAGGCTCGCGGCGGCGGCCGGGGTTCGGGCGCGAGCGGGATCGGGCTGCGGGGCACGGGGAGGCCACCTGAGGGGCCCGGCGGCACCCTCGTGGCACCAGGAACGCAGAGGGAGGCTTGGTTTGGGCGGAGGCGGGCCGAGACGGCGGCGGCGACATGGACGGCGGCGAGGGGCTTCGGCCGTGGTGGGGAGCGGCGCTACGGCACGGGAACGGGAGGGAGAAGAGAGGGGAACGGTGGAGGAGCTCACCGCGGATCCAGCGAGCGCGAGGGCGAGGTCGGGGATGCCCGGAAGCTCCCGAATCGACGGCGAGTACCCACGGCGGCCGGAGGCGAGGATGGCGACGGCGATGGCTCCACGGGATGCTCTGTCTTGCTTGGCTCGATGAGGAGGTAGAGGGGGTCGCGGCGGAGCTCGGGGGCTCTACGGAGGGGCGAGGGGACGGCGGGGAGCGCGTCGGTGGCGAGCTGCGGCGGCGGCAGTGCTTCGGGTGAGAGGGAGAGAGAGCAGGGGGAGAGGAGGAGGGCGAGGGAGAGGGAGTGAGAACGGTGCGGGGCAGCTGCGTGGCTTCGTCCGGGGCATCGAGGAAGTCCGGGGAAGCAGGAGGTGGCCAGCAGGGGGGGGAGGTGGCGCGCGCGCGTGCCGGCGAGCGTCGGGCACACGCCCTCGTCCTTCTGTCCGAGGAGGGGGACGACAGAAGGCAGCTGGGGTGGGCTGGGCCGCCAGCTGGAGATGGGCCAGGTAAGTGGCCCAGGTAAGTCTCTCTCCCCTTTTCTGTTTTCTTTTCTAATTTTCTGACATTTGTTTGATTTAATAACTATATTAAATCATTTAATTTTATTATGCCAATTTTTGCAGGAGCTAGATATATTATTCCAGAGCTCTTGTATAATTGGCATAATTTTTGGACCATATTTCATATATATAGAAATATATTTCCAATGCAAATATTTATCGAATTAATCCAAATGGCCAAAATAAATATCCATGAGCTCCTAAAAATATTGTTTTGATTTTTATCTCTGTCCAATATTTTCAGAGGGCAACATGAGCATTTTCTTGGACCCTTTTGGAGAAATTTTTTTATTTGGGTCATTTTCAAAATGATTCTGAGGGTTCCACCAATCCTCATTTCAAATTTAAATGAAATTTAAATATGATGCACAAATAGCTAGCTAGTCTAAGTCATACCAGACTAGGGATGTGACAACTCACCCCCACTTGAAAGAATCTCGTCCCGAGATTCAGGGGTCGACGAAAAGAAAGCGGGGTACTCCAGTCGAAGACGATCTTCTCGCTCCCAAGTAGCTTCTCTCTCGGAATGATGAGACCACTGAACTTTGAGAAACTTGATGTTCTGACGTCGGGTAACACGCTCTGTTTGATCAAGAATGCGAACCGGGTACTCTCGGTATGTGAGGGTATCTTGGAGATCAAGCGTTTCGTGGTCCACTCCACGAATAGGATCCGAGAAGCAACGCCTGAGTTGAGAGACGTGGAAGACATCATGAACTCGAGAAAGATGTGGAGGTAGTTCCAATTGGTAGGCAACCTCTCCTCGTTTAGCGAGAATATGAAAAGGACCAATGTAACGAGGAGCCAACTTGCCCTTGATACCGAAACGATGGGTACCCTTCAAAGGAGTAACCCGAAGGTAAGCTTGGTCGCCAATCTCATAGGTCATATCCTTGTGATGACGATCGTACTGACTTTTCTGACGAGACTGGGCTGTTTTCAAATTCTCACGAATGATGTGAACTTGCTCTTCTGCCTCCTGGATCATATCCGGTCCAAAGAATTGTCTTTCACCGGTTTCTGACCAGTTCAAAGGTGTTCGACATCTTCGTCCATAGAGAACCTCAAAAGGAGCTTTCTTGAGGCTGGATTGGTAGCTATTGTTATAAGCAAACTCGGCAAAAGGAAGACATTTCTCCCAATCCATACCGAATGAGATAACGCAAGCTCTGAGCATGTCTTCGAGAATTTGATTGACCCGTTCCACCTGACCACTCGACTGAGGGTGGAAAGCGGTACTGAAGGAAAGATGGGTTCCCATGGCAGTTTGGAAACTCTCCCAGAAATGAGAAGTGAAAAGACTGCCACGGTCTGAATTGATCTCTAGTGGAACACCATGAAGTGACACTATTCGAGAAATATATAAGTCAGCAAGCTGACCAGCAGTGATACTTTCCCGAACAGGAAGGAAGTGAGCCACTTTGGAAAGACGATCAACGACTACGAAGATAGCGTTATTCCCTTTCTTGGTCCTGGGAAAGCCGGTAATGAAGTCCATACCAACTTTATCCCATTTCCACTCAGGAATAGCTAAAGGCTGAAGGGTGCCAGCAGGCCTTTGATGCTCTGCCTTAACGCGACGACAAACGTCACAGTTAGCAATGAACTCAGCGATTTCTCTCTTCATCCTAGTCCACCAGAACCTCTGGCGTAGATCCTGATACATCTTAGTACTACCGGGATGAATTGTGAGAGGAGATTCATGCGCCTCCTTAAGAATCAATTGTCGAAGATGTTGCTTCTTGGGGACCACCAGGCGGTTCCCAAAGAAAACAACACCTCGATCATCTATAGAGAAACTACCAGCAATACCCTTGGCAATGTTTCTCTTGATCCGGGTAATCCCCGTATCATGCTTCTGGGCTTCTACGATAAGATCCACAAGGGTAGGTTTCGCCACCAAGGTAGAAAGGAATCCGTGAGGAGCAATGTGAAGATTAAGCTTACAGAATTCCTCATGGACAAGTGGTTGACCTTGCTGCAACATGAGATTGTTGCAATAGGATTTACGGCTTAGAGCATCAGCCATGACATTGGCTTTGCCTGGGGTGTAGGTAATCCCTAGATCATAATCTGTGATTAACTCCAACCAACGTCTCTGCCTAAGGTTCAAATCTGGTTGGGTGAAGATATACTTGAGACTCTGGTGATCGGTGTAGATCTCGCAACGTTTACCAAGGAGGTAATGTCGCCAGGTCTTGAGTGCATAGACTACGGCTGCAAGCTCTAGATCATGTGTGGGATAATTATCCTCATGTGGATGCAACTATCGAGATGCATAGGCAATCACATGACGATCCTGCATAAGAATGCAACCTAGTCCCTGTCGTGAGGCGTCGCAGTAGATAATAAAGTCCTTAGTGAAATCCGGTGGCACAAGTATGGGAGCAGAAGTCAGGCGTCTTTTCAGTTCCTGAAAACTGTACTCACACTGTGGGGACCACTCGAACTTTTTATCTTTCTTGAGAAGTTCCGTGAGGGGTTTGGCTACTTTGGAGAAGTTTTCAACAAAGCGGCGACAATAGCTGGCTAGACCAAGGAAACTCCTAACTTGTTTAACGGTCTCAGGTGGAGTCCAATCGAGAACGGCTTGAACTCTCTCGGGATTGACAGCAATGCCCTTACCAGAGATTACGTGGCCTAGGTAGGTCACTTCTGGCAACCAAAATTCACACTTGGAGAACTTGGCATAAAGGCGGTGTTCTCTGAGTTTTTCTAAAACAAGTCTAAGATGTTCGGCATGCTCTTCCTCGTTCTTCGAGTAAATAAGAATATCATCGAGGTAAACCACGACGAACTTATCTAAGTACTCCATGAAGATCGACTTCATCAAGCGGGAGAATGTAGCTGGAGCGTTAGTTAGACCAAAGGACATGACGGTGTACTCATACTGACCATAACGAGTGACAAAAGCTGTCTTGGGAATGTCCCGTTTCTGATTTTGATTTGGTGGTATCCTAACCTCAAATCCATCTTGGAGAAGACTGAGGATCCAGCGAGCTGATCATACAGGTCGTTGATCCTGGGGAGCGGATACTTGTTCTTTATCGTGACCAAATTAACGGGACGATAATCAACGACCATCCGGTCCGTACCGTCTTTCTTCTTGACAAAGAGGACGGGGCAAGCCCAAGGAGAAGAACTAGGACGGATGAAACCCTTTTGCAAGGACTCATCAAGTTGTTTCTTAAGCTCGGCTAGTTCTAAGGGTGCCATCTTGTAGGGTCTCCGGGAGATTGGAGCTGTTCCTGGGATAAGATCTATGACGAACTCTACATCTCTGTCAGGTGGAACACCTGGCAGTTCCTCTGGAAAGACATCCGGAAAGTCACGGACTACCGGGATATCTTCAAGGTCTGGAAGAGGGCTGGCATTAAGGGAATAGAGCTGACGCTTTGCAACTCTAGTGGAGACAGTGACTATCTTGCCAGATGGGTGTGTGAGCTGAACAGACCTGGTGAAACAATCAATCTTGGCATGATGAGCTGTCATCCAGTCCATACCCAAGATGATGTTAATATCCGAAGACTTGAGAGATATCAAGGAAGCAAGGAATGCAAGTCTGTCCACAAGGATTTCATTGCCATAACTTATCCTAGAAGTTTGCCATTTGGATTCAGGAGTTTGAATAAGTAGTGGGGAGGGCATATCACAAAATGACATGTCGTGCAAGCGGGCATAGCTTTCAGAAATGAAGGAATGAGACGCTCCAATATCGAACAAAACCGATGCCGGATGACAGTTGACAAGGAGTGTACCAAGAACGACATCTGGATCATCATGAGCGGCTTTAGCTGAGACGTGATGCACACGTCCATGTTTAGTGGGAGCTGACTTGGCACTGATCATCTTGCGTGATGGCTTACCATGGCCAATAGACTTCTCGGGCTGGGGTGGAGCAACTCTGGTCTGAGTGCAAATACGGGCAATGTGGCCTGGCTCTCCGCACTTGTAACAAATCTTGGAGGTAGGATGTGGACCTGCATTGGAAGGCGGTCCACCAATAGGCCTGGGTGGAGCATACTGCTGAACTGGATGAGGTGCCACATAAGATGGCCTCGATACATATTTGGGTGGAAGAGCGGAGTTTGGAACCCAAATCCGGCGCTTCTGAGAGCTAGAACCGGAGGAAGATCCCAAAGCACGAGTGTGCTTACAAGACTCCTCGTAAGTGAGTTGAGCTGTCTCTGCATTAATGGCCTTGTTCACAAGGACTTGGAAGGTATCACAATGATGCAGGTGGAGATCATGACGCAACTTGGGGTTGAGACCCTTCCGGAACCTAGCCTGCTTCTTGGCGTCCGTGGACACCTCTTCTGTGGCATAACGGGCGAGGTTCTCAAACTCTCTACTATAGGCATCAACAGCCATCTTACCCTGGGTGAAACTACAGAACTCTTCTCTCTTGCGATCAATGAGGGCTTCAGGAATGTGATGCTCGCGAAAAGTCTCAACGAAATCCCTCCAGGTGGAAGTCTGGCCAGCTGGAAGCATAGCCTCACAGTTCTGCCACCAAAGACTAGCAGGACCTTCCAGGTGGTATGCAGCATAGGTGACCTTGTCACTTTCGGCTACGCTCGCGGAATGCAGCTTATGAGTGATGCTACGGAGCCAGTCATCTGCATCGAGTGGCTCGATGGAATGATGAAAGGTAGGTGGGTGCAAGCGAATGAAGTCATGAATGGTCACAGACTTATTGGACTGATGTGCGGTGTTCTCCTCGATACGTGCCAACAAGCGGTTGGACTCACGCTTGTTCCTCTCCATCTCTAGCATGAACTCTGTCAACGAAGGCTGATCAGGAGGATCCTCATCCCTACCATCTCCGTGGTTCTGGCCATGAGCAACGGAACTTCGCTTAGCTGATGACATCCTGAGAAACGAACCAAGGACGGAATCAGCATCAACTATGGACTGTAGAATGTAGGACAAGAAATTAGTATCTCTCGAACTCCTAGGGAAATTTCGGCGGCATAACGGCAGTAAACTGCTCAGAATGAGACATCCTACTAAAAATGGGGTGGTAACATACTCATCATCATCACTCAAGGTTCTGAGATAGTACTAAACAGACTACATCGGAAATACTCAAAACTGGGGTATGACTCTGATCAACCAGTCCTATGGAACTACGGAGTAGTAACACGTGATCCTGATAGACGGAAGAGAAAGCCTAGTTCCTTAATCCCGTCGGAAAGATAGGATGACTCAGATCAGAAGGCCAAGAGGTAAAGGAGTAAAAAGAGCCTTACGTTCCATCCCACAATCAATTCCCTTATATAACTAAAGAATTTCTAGACTCAACTTCGACCAGTATGGCTTGGTAAACCTACAGGCAGTCAGGCTCTGATACCAGCGCTGTCAGGACCCCGACTCGATGCCACATCGATCTAGCATGTAACACCTCATATCGCTTTGCGGCCTCACGCACGGTATCCCCACGGGTGTCGCCTTACCTTTGCCCGGGACCGTTTGCGCATTTTGGCACACGTATATGATGGTGTCGCTAGCATCCATATGATAAAGAGCCCGGGCTGACATGGATAGTCGTAAACCCAAAGTGGCACTAACTTACAGGGATAGGCATCCATGACCCAGCATCGAACGTGTCGGTCATCAGCGAGTGAATCCAGGCTGTAGCACTGGGCTAACAGGACTCCGGTGAACCAGGCTGTAGCGGGCTAGCAGGACTCCGGTATTCATCGCGTGACATTTCCCCGAAGGGACAGACACAGGATCGAAGAAGGACACATGCCGGCCTGCCTAAGTGTTCCGGAGCAGTAGCAAGCTACCAGGGCTCAGTGGAAGCACTAGGAGACATTTCCCGGTAAGAGAGGCTACTAAGAATAAACAACTAAATAGTCAGATCCCACACATAGCAATACACATTACACGTACGCATAACATGCAAGTATGTGCTGTACAACATGGCATCACAGCATAACTCATCAACTCATATAGATAAAGGCTCAGAAGAGCCGTCATAGCATATATTGCAAACAGGGGTCACAAGACCCATCATACAGAGCATACAAGCAACAAGCGGAAGCATTACATGTCTGGGTACAGACATCTACAAAAGAAAAAGGCTGAAGAGCCTGACTATCTACAACATCCGATCAAGATCGTAGCTGAGGTACTAGCTACTAGTCGAAGTCCATGAGAACACTAGTAAGACCGAAGTCTCAGCTGCAAAAACATCAATAAAGCAACATGAGTACAAAGGTACTCAGCAAGACTTACATCAGATCCTATCATACATGCACTTGTATCAAGAGGGTAATGTGGGGTTTAGTTGTAGCAAGCCAGCTTTGACTCTGTGGCTATCCTGTTCTACGACTACCAGAAACTCTGGAGGTGAAACAACGTACACGAGTCCACTAATCACCACACAATACACTACCATGGACTCATCCCCGTCTCCCTACAAGAAGGCCATCCATAGCACTCACACATGTCTTGAGCATTTTATAGTATCCACTTCAAGTTGTCTATGTACCATGTAAGCATCCAAGAAGTCCATAACCGCGGACCCGGCTATTCGAATAGATCATGTTAACCCTGCAGGGGTGTACTTCTTCACACACGCTCTCGCCACTTACCGCCATGTACACGTCATGTATCTCGGCAACCTTCAAGCGGAAGCCTGGCGAGGGTGTCGGCCACAACCTGACTAACCACACAAGACTCTAATCCAGGTTTATCGCCTATTCGGGTTCCATCCGCAAGGAGATCCGGCCGGGGTTTCACTCACGGCCCCAAACGATGTGTGCAGGGTTCCCAAGCCCACCTCGCCGGATGGATCTACGCTTGGTACACCGTGCCACTGGTGCCTAGTCTGTCCCAAGCCCACCTGGCCGGGTGCCACTTGGTAGACTACTAACACTACCTACAAACGCCAGAAACTAGTTGCGACTCCTGGAGAGAGATCAAGTTGGTTAATAAGTCGAGAGGGGTCGAGTTACCGGAACCCAATGTGTGGTAGTATCGAGTCATTGGACAACATACACAGAACTCAGTGCTTAAGGACGGTTCCAGTGAGACAACCCACCATGTACTCCTACATGGCCTCTCACCGCTACCTTTACCAAATCGTGTTCACACACTTAACTCTCAGCACCAGAACATATCGTAACACTCCAATTCATTCCCAATGAATCAGACCTGACACAACTCTAAGCAATAGCAGGCATAGCATGGTAGGAACACATCAGTGGCTTCAATCAACTCCTACACATGCTAGTGGGTTTCAACTATTTACTATGGCAATGACAGGTCATGCAGAGGAATGGGTTCAACTACCGCAGCACAAAGTAGCAGATGAATCGTTGCTGTCCTAATGCAATAACTGAGAGCAGGAGCGAGAGAGTAGGGTTTTATCGAAATGAACAAGGGGGTTTGCTTGCCTGGTAAATCAACAAGGGAGGCACTGCTTCACCGACAGGTACTCTGGAACGTCTCCGGAGCAGGACCTATCGAGAAGGAACGGTGCCGGCAATCAAAACACAATCATATGCAACAATATGATGCATGAGCATGGCATGTAGATGTGATGCTGTTTGAGCTAATGCAACTAGTATTCGATTGAATGAAGTCCATTTGAACAAAAGGTTCAAATGCAACTCCAAAATAAGTCTCTTAATATGCCATAATGTGTTTTCTCATATTCAGCATGTATAAATTGGTTTGTCATGCATGAAACTAGTACAGATGGAAAGATTGCATTTTTCTGATAATTTTTCATATATAAATTAATTTAATCTGAGCTACGGTTGAATTGTTATGGATTTTTGAAGTTTAAATCAATTTCTGGAATTTTCCTGATTTAATTAAATCCAGAATTTATATACTGCGTCAGCATGACGTCAGCACGACGTCAGCGGGTCAACGCTGCTGTCCGGGTCAAACCTGACGTGTGGGACCCACACGTCAGTGACAGGGGGGTTAACAGGGGTTAATTTAGTTTAATTAAAA
>NC_041380.1:428130781-428161572 GCF_002162155.2 Triticum dicoccoides
GGCCGGCCCCACCTGGCAGGGCTCAGGCGACGGGGGCTCGTCGCCGGCGACCTCTGGACGCGGCGGAGTCCGCGCCACAGGCCACGGGGACGGCGTCTGAGAGCACCGGGGCGTAGCCCGGGCTCTCGCGCATCTGGTGGGACAGGTGGGAGGAGCGGGGACGGCCGGAGCTCGCCGGAGCAAGGCTCGCGGCGGCGGCCGGGGTTCGGGCGCGAGCGGGATCGGGCTGCGGGGCACGGGGAGGCCACCTGAGGGGCCCGGCGGCACCCTCGTGGCACCAGGAACGCGGAGGCAGGCTTGGTTTGGGCGGAGGCGGGCCGAGACGGCGGCGGCGACATGGACGGCGGCGAGGGGCTTCGGCCGTGGTGGGGAGCGGCACTACGGCACGAGAACGGGAGGGAGAAGAGAGGGGAACGGTGGAGGAGCTCACCGCGGATCCAGCGAGCGCGAGGGCGAGGTCGGGGATGCCCGGAAGCTCCCGAATCGACGGCGAGTACCCACGGCGGCCGGAGGCGAGGATGGCGACGGCGATGGCTCCACGGGATGCTCCGTCTTGCTTGGCTCGATGAGGAGGTAGAGGGGGTCGCGGCGGAGCTCGGGGGCTCTACGGAGGGGCGAGGGGACGGCGGGGAGCGCGTCGGTGGCGAGCTGCGGCGGCGGCAGTGCTTCGGGTGAGAGGGAGAGAGAGCAGGGGGAGAGGAGGAGGGCGAGGGAGAGGGAGTGAGAACGGTGCGGGGCAGCTGCGTGGCTTCGTCCGGGGCATCGAGGAAGTCCGGGGAAGCAGGAGGTGGCCAGCAGGGGGGGAGGTGGCGCGCGCGCGTGCCGGCGAGCGTCGGGCACACGCCCTCGTCCTTCTGTCCGAGGAGGGGGACGACAGAAGGCAGCGGGGGTGGGCTGGGCCGCCAGCTGGAGATGGGCCAGGTAAGTGGCCCAGGTAAGTCTCTCTCCCCTTTTCTGTTTTCTTTTCTAATTTTCTGACATTTGTTTGATTTAATAACTATATTAAATCATTTAATTTTATTATGCCAATTTTTGCAGGAGCTAGATATATTATTCCAGAGCTCTTGTATAATTGGCATAATTTTTGGACCATATTTCATATATATAGAAATATATTTCCAATGCAAATATTTATCAAATTAATCCAAATGGCCAAAATAAATATCCATGAGCTCCTAAAAATATTGTTTTGATTTTTATCTCTGTCCAATATTTTCAGAGGGCAACATGAGCATTTTCTTGGACCCTTTTGGAGAAATTTTTTTATTTGGGTCATTTTCAAAATGATTCTGAGGGTTCCACCAATCCTCATTTCAAATTTAAATGAAATTTAAATATGATGCACAAATAGCTAGCTAGTCTAAGTCATACCAGACTAGGGATGTGACAGAGGCTGTGTATTGATTACACAGATATTAATAAGGCTTGTCCTAAAGACCCCTTCTCGTTGCCGCGCATTAACCAGATTGTTGACTCCACAGGTGGGTGTGATCTGTTGTCATTCCTCGATGCCTACTCCGGCTACCACCAGATCTTCATGACAAGGGAAGATGAAGAGAAAACGACATTCATCACCCCATGTGGTACATATTGCTTTATACGGATGCCTTTCGGGTTGAAGAGTGCTGGTTCAATGTTTGCAACAGCAGTCCAGATTGGTTTTGAACCCCAGCTCCATAGAAATATGGAAGCTTATATGGATGATATAGTGGTCAAAACCAAGAACAGGGCAACCCTCATATCAGATTTACAAGAAACATTTGCAAACCTGCGCAAGATCAATCTCAAGCTGAACCCTGAGAAGTACGTCTTCGGCGTCCCGTCTGGCAAGCTTCTCGGGTTCTTTGTGTCACAGCGTGGGATAGAGGCCAATCCGGACAAGATCAAAGCTATAGAGCAGATTGAAGCGCCCAAGCGATTCAAGGATGTGCGTCGACTTGCTGGTTGCGTTGCCGCCATGAGCAGGTTCATTTCCAAGTCCACCGAGCGCGCCCTTCCCTTTTTCAAGATTTTGAAAAAGGCGGGCCCGATGGAGTGGTTGCCAGAAGCCGAAGCAGCATTGCAAGATTTGAAGAGGTACCTCTCCTCCGCGCCAATACTAGTTGCGCCTAGGCCACAGGAACCATTGCTGCTGTACCTGGCGGCAACGAACCAGGTGGTCAGCGCCGCACTAGTGGTGCAGAGAGAAATTGATGATGAGGTAATAGCAGCGACGGAGCCCGATGCCACCGATGCCAAGGTGACGCAGCCGGTTGGAGTACCGCCAAGGAAGAAGATGATGCAGCACCCGGTCTACTTTGTTAGCTCCCTTCTACAGGGGGCTAGATCAAGGTACTCCGGTGTGCAGAAACTGCTCTTCGGCCTTCTTATGGCCTCGAGGAAGCTGCATCACTACTTCCAGGCGCACGAAATCACTGTCGTCACTCGCCTCCCTCTGAACGGATATTGCACAATCCAGACGCAACGGGAAGGATCATAGAGTGGGCACTGGAACTGTCCAACTTTGGCCTCAAGTTTGAGAGTACCTCGATGATTCAAAGACGAGTCCTGGCGGAGTTCGTTGCAGCATGGACCAAGACGCCTGACAAAGAAACCCAAGAGACTCCTCTCCCCGGCAAGGAGGCAAGTTGGGACTGGATCATGTACTTTAATGGAGCTTTCTCCTTACAGGGCGCCGGGGCTGGCGTACTGCTTGTCACGCCAACCAGAGAGCACCTCAAGTACGTGATCCAGATGCACTTCCCCAGGGAGGTGTCAACAAACAATACGGCTGAGTACGAAGGGCTGCTTGCCAGTCTTAGGATCGCGGCGGACCTCGGAATCAAGAAACTCATCATCAGAGGCGACTTGCAACTTGTCGTCAAGCAAGTCAACAAGGATTACCAGAGCCCGTTGATGAAGGCCTACGTCGATGAAGTGAGAAAGCTGGAAGAGCGTTTTGATGGTATACAGGCAGAATACGTTCCCCGAGCGGAGAATGATATCGCCGATTACCTGTCAAAATGCGCTGCCCTCAAGCTACCTGTGCAACCAGGTACCTTTGTGCTTCAGCTAACTCAGCCATCCGTTGATCCATCAACAGAGCAAAACAAGAGAAGGAAATCAGGACCCAGCAAGTACTTTCCCACCGAGCTCCCCGGAGCCGCCGGCAAGGATGTTGCCGGAGATACTGAGCCCACCACGGGATGGCTAGCTCCGGCGGAGCATCGAGCTCTTGCCATTGAGACAGCCGCTCCTGTAGCGGAGGAAACGCCTTTAATCCTCGCCGTCGAGCCCTAGGCTCCAGCATGGGCACAACATACCATCTGATTCCTCCAAACTGGGGAACTTCCTGAAGAGCAGGAAGAAGCGAAAAAAGTAGCCTGTTGATCTACTATGTACCAGTTCGTTAATGACGTCCTGTACAGAAAGAGGTCGAACGGTGTGAAATTGAAGTGTATGCCTCAAGAGGAAGGACTGGGGCTGTTGGCAGAGATACATGGAGGCATATGTGGATCCCACATAGGGTCAAGAGCCCTTGCCGGCAAGGCATTTCGGCAAGGCTTCTTCTAGCCCACTGCCCTCCAGGATGCGACGACACTAGTCACCAGGTGTGAAGCGTGTCAGTTCCATTCAAAGAAGCTTCATCAGTCAGCTCAAGCCCTTCAAACCATTCCTCTCTCCTGGCCTTTCTTGGTCTGGGGGCTCGACATACTGGGCCCTTTCCCCCGCGCTATTGGGGGATTTGAGTACTTGTATGTTGCAATCGACAAGTTCACAAAGTGGCCGGAAGTGGAAGCAGTGAGGAAGGTCACAGCACAGTCAGCCGTCAAATTCTTCAAGGGACTAGTGTGCCATTTTGGTGTACCCAACAGGGTCATCACCGACAACGGTACACAGTTCACAAGCCGCACCTTCATGCAATATACCCAAGGCCTCGGCAGCAAAGTCTGTTTCACTTCCGTTGCTCACCCACGAAGCAATGGTCAAGCTGAGAGGGCAAACGCTAAAGTATTGTGAGGCTTAAGGACAAAGACCTTTGATAGGCTGCGCAAGAGTGGAAGGCGCTGGATTGATGAATTGCCGGCGGTTCTTTGGTCAATCAGAACGACACCAAATCGAGCCACCGGCCAGACACCCTTTGCCCTGGTATACGGGGCAGAAGCAGTTCTCCCCACGGAACTCATATATGGGTCACCTCGAGTACTCGCTTATGACGAGCTTGAGCAAGAGCAATTGCGGCAAGATGACGCAACGCTCCTTGAGGAAGATCGTCTTCGGCGGCTGTGAGAGCAGCGCGCTACCAGCAAGCCTTGCGTCGCTACCATAGCCGCAAGGTTCATGCCCGAAGCTTTGAGGAAGGCGACCTTGTTCTTCGGTGCGTTCAATCGGACAAGAATTCTAACAAGTTGACACCAAAGTGGGAAGGCCCTTATCGGGTAATACGAGTCACCAGGCCCGGCATAGTCCGCCTGGAGACCGAAGGTGCCATTCCGGTGAGTAACTCCTGGAACATTGAGCATCTTCCCAAGTTTTACCCATGAGGCGCGGCTTGCCGACCCCCCGGCAAGCAACCTTTTGTACGAGCCTTACCGATGACGCATGTAACCCTTTGTACAAAGCCAGCGCAGACCCAGAGCATAAATGAATGAAGCGCTGGCGCCCTAAGTTATAGCATGCATGCTAGGTCGAGTCTCGTCCTTGGTTAGGGTTGATAGTGCTTAGCGGTGACTAACCCCTAGCTTGGAGATCGAGTGTGTCTCTTTGTCTTTCTTTTGTCTTCTTTGGTTCACAGGACACACAGATATCCGTGCCGAACCACTTGGGGAGAAAAAAAGAGGAACAAACCAGCATCTAGCCCCTGGCAAGCCAGTATTGCCGGGGGCTGCAAGAGCAAATATTCACCCACGGCGAACCAGGGTTGCCGGGGACTGCAGCTTCAGATAAGTTCTTCATCCCTTATCATGCATTCCATTATGGACTGAGGTATGTGAAACCTCGTTTTCCCCTAAGCTACCGTGCTCCCATAACTCTAGGCCCTAGGGCTCGTTCCTGGGGCCAAGTTTGGTCGTACTCGCGGCAGCGAAAGGATGAAACAAGGAGCCTGAACCTGCCTCATCCCTGCCTCCGCCAAAGGTGTGAGGAAGGTCGAGTGAAGTGGGGAGACGACAAGGCCTGTTGCCGGGCAAGGAAATGTTTATATTGAAGATATCAAGGATTTACTCCTTGTCATGGGTTCCACCCGCAAACAAATGACCCGGCCAGCATCCCTTTTTCATTAAAAACATTCCACTCAGCTACAGTCCATAGGGAATGAAAAACATGAATGATGGGATTACAAGTTTTAAATTCAACAAAGGCCCGAAGGCTTACAAACTAAAAAGAGATAAGGTGCCCATAATCCCTTTCTTGTCCCTCTCCTCAGGAGGCAGGTCAAGGAGGCAAAAGGGACAAAAGGAGTGCCTAGGCGAGCTACGGGTGGTAGAAGACACCAAGAGAACATCTTGGTGGCCGTCCAAAGGCTGGATGGTGATGGCGTTGCCGGAAGTACAGCTCGAAGACGAGGCAGCAGGACATCAGCACGCGTCGAAGGCGTCGGTGCCCGTGTACTCCGACTTGACGGCCTTGCCGCCTGCCATCTTCCTCTTCCGCAGCCTCCCAACGCCAGCCACCCAAGGAGACGAACACGAGAAGTTCGAGGAGCCGGCGACACGGATGATGGGGTCCCCGGTGCCGCACGGAGCGGCACCCGACACCTAATCAGACCCGTCATCCTGCCGCCTACTACCCTCGTCGTCGCTGCCACTGTCCTCCTCGTCACTCCCGCTTGAGGAGGAGTCTTCACTATCGAAAGAGCTCTCCACGCAGCACCTTGCATGGGTCCCAAAGCACCCGAAGACCTTGACGGAGAGAAGGCCACCCTCCATCAGCTTAAAATGGAGAGTGAGCCCCTCCGTCAAGCGGTGGATATGAGCAAACGTCTTCCATCCCCGACAAAGATACATCACGTGAGGGGCGGGAAAGTCGACGCGGACCCGCGTGCCACTGATCCCTCAGCCCCTCATGTGCAGCCGCAACGACTCCGGTGGATCCAGCTCCATCTGCCGTGCAAATGGAGTCGGGAGACGAAGGCGACGGCGCGGCGGCCGACGCAGCCTGACGAAGAACTCACAAGGGTCATTCCCAACATGGCCCTCCATTGGAGGAGGAGCTGCTGGTGGAGGCGAGGCCGGCGCACCACACCGTCCTACTCTTCCCCGAGCACCCCGGCCTCGCCCACGGCCTCGCCCCCTCCCCCTTCCCCTCGCGGCTGGCTCTGCCACCGCAGGCGCAGGAGAAGGAGGGACGCGTTGTCGAGCGGCGACCCTTGCCGCCACTGTTGAAGGACTGGGATTCCCTCTCTCCATGACGGGTGGAAGGAGCAGAAGCTGAAGGAAGAAGAAGATGAAAGAATGCGGGACGCCATCCCCCCTCCCGCTCTTTATAAAGGATCGGGGTTGGGGCTCGTCCGCCCCGGTCGGCCAATCAAGATACGGCAGGCGCAGGGAGCCAGGGACCGACCCGCCGCCCCAACCAGCAACGGCCCGGTTTCCACCTCCGCCGTTGCCACCACAGGCGCATGGAAGACACATGGCGGACTTCCAGAACCGAGGGGACGGGTGAGACGATCACTCCCCACCCCGTGATCGTGGGGAGTGGATGCCTTGAAGACCACGCCTCAGCCCCATTCAGTAAATGGGCCGCGCCTCCATGCCTCCCTCCATTTATGGGGATGGCGCGAACCGCCCCTTTACTACGATGTGATGCATGCCTGCGGGAACCAACCCCATGCATGCTACCCATGTCACACGCACCTCCCCACGCCGCGCCACGCGCGGGAGTCGTGGGAAGCGCAGCGCGCGAAGAATCTTACCGCGGTAAAAACCGCCGCGCCTGCCCGCGCACCGTTTTTGGGCCTAGCCCAACAACGCGTTGCGCTTATGTGTGGCCCAGGCCCGGGGCTCCTGTCCGTGTACAAAAAGGGGGGTACACTTTTTGTACCCCTATAACTGTGCACGGGAAGTCTGAGCCACGGGCACCACCACACCAAGCAAGGCAAGGGAGGTGAGCCAGGGTAAGACCGAAGCTCAAGAGAACTAGAACGACGCCAAGGCCAAGACCACGAAGAGCAAAGGGGACGAAGCGGACTCCCCCGGCAAGATCCTTGCCGGGAGACAGTTCTAGCAGCCCCGACAAGACCCTTGCCGCGGCAACTCGTCCCACGCCTACGGAGCAAATCACCCTTAAGTCCACTGCCCCCAAAGGGCAAGGATTCATGAGACATCCCCGTGGCGACATGCAGATCTTTGTGAAGACATTCAAGATCAGATACACACTAAGGAGACGACAACCCTTGGCGGGATCCCAGCCGAGGAAGACCACAAGGCCCCCGGCAAGCGCCTTGCCGGGGATGACAGCAGGCGCCTCGGCAAGGCCCTTGCCGAGGCCCCGGCAATGCCCTTACCGAGGACACCTACAGGGCCGCCATCAGGCCCACGCCGACTAAACCTCCACCACCGCCTGCATGCAGCTGCCGACCCAACCAGCTGGGCTAGCACCTGCGTGTCGGCATGCAGATCTTCGTGAAGACCCACCACTGCACCACCTCAGCTGCCTGCCTACCTACGTGGCATCTCAGGCATCGCTGGCCAGGGTGCGTGTCGACACAAGAAGGAGCGACGATGGACGAGACAAATCTCTCCCCCGTCCCCGATAAAGCAAGGACACCTAAGCAAGACGCATTAAATGTGCCTTGTCATGTAATGCGAGGGATAACCTCGCATCACTGTACCCTTTCCACCTCCTTTGTGCCACTGTGGCCACCCCTTTTTCTATAAAAGGAGGCCCGAGGCGACCAGGAGAAGGATTTGGCTTTTTGGAGCTCCTCACGCCCCATAGCTAGCTCAAGAACACAGATATACAATCCACCAAAGCAGGAGTAGGGTTTTACGCATCCTTGCGGCCCGAACCTGGATAAACGAACCGTGTGCTACCTGCTTGATCCGCTCTTCTCACGACCCCGCGCCCCGCTAACCGTAGTATGGATTCTCGTGATCCCATAGGTGTCGTTCCCACCGACACCCTCCCATCCAAAGACGGCGGACCTTCACAGCTTCGGCGACTACTGTCGGTGGGATGAACCCCGGGCAGGCAACGGAACCCGGATCCTTTTCAAAAACAACGGGGCCAGCATCGCCCCTCAAGACGGCTCGCGCTTGGCCGGGTCGCTCGACCCGGCCAAGCCCCTCGACCTGGCCTAATCCTCAAGACTTCTCCAACAAGCCAGCTCAAGACAGTCGAGCCCGGTGCACCAAGACTTCTCCAACAAGCCAATCCATCCCCCGCCCCCCGTGGCGTGTTCTCCAACCCGGCCAAGGGTCAGCGGTCGTCCCATCCCAGCCGTACGATGGGATGAGTCTTCACCAACTGATGACTGAAGCCACAGTACCCCGCCCATGCCTCTGGTCAGCCGAACGGGGCAACAGTGCCCCCCCTACCCGCTGACCAAGGCTGGCTTGGCAACAGTGCACCCATCGTCACCAATGACGCCAGCAAGTGGCGACCTGACGGAGCGCCACTGTAGCCGACTCAACCCGGCCACTCCCTGACGATCGACAAGACGGCCAATAGTGCCCCTGCACCCGGCGGGTCCCATGCCCGGGGAACCCGGTGAGGCCTGGTACCGGCGGGTCCCAGCACTGGGTTCCTGGACATCGACGACCCAGCCCTACCACCTTGTAACATTACCATTGTACCTCTGGGGGTTGTCCTATAAAACCCCCAAGGAGCCCTCATGCATATGGGCAAGCAGCACGACGAGAACGATAGCATTCACACCACAAATCAGATTAGCCACAGCAGGAGAGGGAGCAGCCTAAGCCTTGGCCCGCCCTCCTTCTTCCTCCATACAGCTCTAGGAGCAACCCTGTACTGTTGCATATAAACCACACTCGGCAGGACTAGGGGTGTTATCTCTCCGGAGAGCCCCGAACCTAGGTATGTATTGCGTCCCACGCTCTCTCATGCCGACCTCGCCTCTGGAGCCCACTAGTGCCCTTGAGCCTCCTCTCTTTAGCCATTCCTTGGCATCTACCGTGCGCCCACCACGACAAACCAAGAGATCTTGATATCTTCCATGCTACACACATTATAGGCGGTTCCCAAACAGAATGGTAAAGTTTATACTCCCCCACCACTGACAAACATCAATCCATGGCTTGTCCGAAACAATGGGTGCCTCCAACTAAGAACAATCCCGGGGGAGTTTTTTTGGTAATTATTTTCATTTGAGCATGGGACTGGGCATCCTGGTTACCAACCATTTTCTCGTGAATGATGAGCGGAGTCAACTCATCTTGAGAATAGCCCACCTAGCATGGAAGATATAGACAACCCTAATTGATACTTGAGTTATTTGAGCATACAAAATAGAAATTCATTTGAAGGTTCAGAGTTTGGCACATACAAATTTACTTGGAATGGCAGGTAGATACCGCTTATAGGAAGGTACGATGGACTCATATGGATGCACAAGAAGTATTTCCGCTTAGTACAAGTGAAGGCTAGAAAGAGACTGGGGAGCGACCAACTAGAGAACGACAACAGTCATGAACATGCATTAAAATTAATCAACACTGAGTGCGAGCATGATAAGGATATAATTCACCATGCGCATAAATATCGTGGAGGCTATGTTGATTTTGTTTCAACTACATGCGTGAACATGTGCCAAGTCAAGCCACTTGAATCGTTCAAAGGAGGATACCACCCTATCATACCACATGACAACTATTTTAATAGCATGTTGGAACACAAGGTAAACCATTATAAACTCCTAGCTAATTAAGCATGGCATGAGCAACTATAATCTCTAATTGTCATTGCAAACATGTTTCTTTCATAATAGGCTAAATCAGGAACGATGAACTAATCATCTTTACAAAAACAAGATAGGTCGAGTTCATACCAGCTTCCTCATCTCAATCGGTCCATCATATATCGTCATTATTACCTTTCACTTGCACAACCGAACAATGTGGATAATAATAATAATAGTGCATGTGCATTGGACTAAGCTGGAATCTGCAAGCATTTAATACAAGGGAGAATACAAGGTAATATGGGCTCTTGGTTAGATCAACAATAATGCATATGAGAGCCACTCAACATTATTATCATGCTCTTCTCCTCTCGGCCCCCAAAGAAAAGAAATAAAACTATTTACACGGGAAAGCTCCCAACAAGCAAAAAAAGAATGAGAAATCCTTTTGGGTTTTCTTTTAATTATCACTACTACAAGCATGGAAAGTAAACTAGCTAAAAGCTACAACTAATTATTTGGTTTTTCTTAAGGTTTTTCAAACACACAAGAAGAAGGCTTAGAAAAGAAATTAAACTAGCATGGATAGTACAATGAAAAAGTATGAGCACCGACAACTAGAATGAGTGTCTGAACATGAATGTAATATCGGTGAGAAATACGTACTCCCCCAAGCTTAGGATTTTGGCCTAAGTTGGTCTATGGCCATTGATCGAAATTACTCTTTCCGGTGTACTCGGGAGGGTCCTCAGGTTGCCACTGGTTGGCGATCTCCTCCGGATCCCACTGATAAATAGACAAACGATAAGGATCAAGTGGTGGCTTCGGCTCAGGCTCTGCGACTTGTACGTGTCAGCCTCCAGTATGCACAAATGGCTTCGGGTAAGATGAGGTACGTGCCTGAAAGTATGTTAAACAGAGAGGGTGCATGCAAGGTAATAATCTCACAGTAAGTTTCATAAAAGATCAATTTATACTTAAGCATCTTCTTCTTATCTTTAACAATAAAATCATGTGCTACCATACTCTTATAATCTAGAAAAATAGGGGCAGCAACTTTTTCTCTTTCTCATAATGCCTAATAGGTATCCCAAAGTGTTCAGCAAGGCACGAAGCAAAGATGCCTCCGAATATGAGACCCTTTGTTCTGTTCAGAATTAATCGTTTAGCAACAATAGCGCCTAAGCTAAAAGTGGTATCACGAAACAAAGCATGGCACAAAATGACAATATCAGGAGCACTAAGATTTCCACTGTTCCCGCGACCAATTAAGCATCTACTAGCAAATATCGCAAAGTAACGAAGAACAGGAAAATATATACTCGTAATTCTTGCATCTAAAATTTTCCTAGTTTCCCCTACAACAATTCTATTAATAAACCCATCCACATCGCTATTATGTGGTTCCTCGATGCTGCCCTCAAAGGGTATCTTGCAGACCTGACAAAAATCAAGAAGTGACATCTCCTTAACCTCATCATATAAGTGAAACTCCACTGAAGGTGGTGATTTCTTAGCATAGAAATAAAAAATTTGCACGAAAATATTAGTGAGTAGAAGATACTGTTCGTGCTAGTCGCGGAGAAAGTCGGTGAGGCCTGCATTCTCAGCCAAATAATAAAAGTCATCGTAAATCCCAACTGCTCTCAAGAACTCATCACATGGCCATTCGCACGGTCAAACCTCTGCAGTGCGAGGAAGATTGTATTTGGGCTTTTTATTCTCCTCATTCTGCTTATCCTTCGAGCTTCGGCTCGAGGAGCCGCTCAATAATCTCTTCAACATTTTGTCCCTCTGAAAATTTCTGAAATTTTTAGTGACTTAAAATAAAAGTGAACCAAACTCAAGAAGATTGACAGCAACTACTCCTACAAGTGCCTAGAGGCCATATCATGCATTAAAAGTACTTTTGACCACATAAATTTGACATGCAAGCTCAAGAACAGGGTCACCTTAGTAGCAAAAATTTGTAACAAATAAAGCACTAGAACAAAACTAATTGGACAATTGGAGGAGTCACATACTGAAGAACAATCCCCCAAAGTAGTTTTGTGAATGGATCTTTGAGCAAGGAGATAGAAAATGGCAGCAAGATGAGCTAGAACTCGGGTTTGAGCTATGGGAGGATTTTTCTGGAGGAAGACGAAGTGTGTGGGTGCTGGAATAAGTGGAGGGAGTCCACGTGGGGTCCACGAGGTAGGGGGCGCGCCCTGGAGCCTCGTGGCCAGATGGTGGGTCCCCCTGGTGTGTTCTTAGTGCCAATAATTCTAAAATATTCTAGAAAAAATCATATATCATTTTCAGGACATTTGGAGAACTTTTACTTTTGGGGTATTTTTTTATTGCAAGGATAATTCAGAAAATAGACAGAAAATAACATTCTTGCTTTATTTAATCTAAATAATAGAAAGTAAAAGGAGGGTATAGAGGGTTGTGCTTTCAAACTTCATCCACCTCATGCTCGTCAAAAGGAATCCATGAACAAGGTTGATCAAGTCTTGTTAACAAATCTTTCCGAATAACATGAAACCGGAGAATTTTCGAATAATACTAAGTTACCTCAACGGGGATATGCATGTCCCCAACAATGAGAATATCATATTTCTTCTTGACAGTAGGAAGAGGGAATTCAAAACCTCCAATAGTGATTGATGAAAATTTTCCAATAGAATTGATACTGTTGACTTGAGGCTGTTTCCTCGGAAAGTGTACCGTATGCTCATTACCATTAACATGAAAAGTGACATTGCCTTTGTTGCAATTAATAACAGCCCCTGCAGTATTCAAAAAGGGTCTACCAAGAATAATAGACATACTATCGTCTTCGGGAATATCAAGAATAACAAAGTCCGTTAAAATACTAACATTTGCAACCACAACAGGCACATCTTCACAAATACCGACATGTATAGCAGTTGATTTTTCAGCCATTTGCAAAGATATTTCAGTAGGTGTCAACTTATTCAAATCAAGTCTACGATATAAAGAGAGAGGCATAACATTAACATCGGCTCCAAGATCACATAAAGCAGTTTTAACATAGTTTCTTTTAATGGAGCATGGTATAGTTGGTACTCCTAGATCTCCTAGTTTCTTAGGTATTCCACCTTTAAAAGTATAATTGGCAAGCATGGTGGAAATTTCAGCTTCTGGTATCTTTCTTTTATTTGTAACTATATCTTTCATATACTTAGCATAAGGATTAATTTTAAGCATATCAGTCAAACGAATACGCAAAAAGATGGGTCTAATCACTTCAGCAAAGCACTCAAAATCATCATCATCCTTTTTCTTGGATGGTTTAGGAGGAAAAGGCATGGGTTTCTGAACCCATGGTTCTCTTTCTTTACCGTGCTTCCTAGCAACGAAGTCTCTCTTATCATAACGTTGATTCTTTGATTGTGGGTTATCAAGATCAACAGCAGGTTCAATCTCTACATCATTGTTATTGCTAGGTTGAGCATCAACATGAACATCATAGTTAACATTATCACTAGGTTCATGTTCATTACCAGATTGTGTTTCAGCATCGGAAATATAAATATCATTGGGATTCTCAGGTGTGTCAACAACAGGTTCACTAGAACCATGCAAAGTCCTATCATTTGTCTTTTTCTTCTTTTTAGAAGGACTAGGTGCATCAACATTAGTTCTCTAAGAATCTTGCTCAACTCTCTTAGGGTGGCCCTCAGGATATAGAGGTTCCTGAGTCATTTTATCCCCTCTAGTCACAACTCTAACAGCATTATCATTTTTCTTATTATTTAATTCATTGAGCAAATCATCTTGTGCTTTAAGCACTTGTTCTACTTGAGTGGTAACCATAGAAGCATGTTTACTAATGAGTTTAAGGTCGCCTTTAAATCTAGACATATAATCACTCAAGTGTTCAATCATATAAGCATTACGTTTCAATTGTCTACCAACATAAGCATTGAAGTCTTATTGTTTAACAATAAAATTATCAAACTCGTCCAAGCATTGGCTAGAAAACTTAGTAGATGGGATTTCATCCTTATCAAATCTATAGAGAGAATTTACCTTTACTACTTGTGTAGGGTTATCAAAACCATGTATTTCTTCAATAGGTGGTTAATTCTAAACATCTTCTGCTTTAATACCCTTTTATTTCATAGATTTCTTTGGCTCTTGCATATCTTTAGGACTGAGAAATAGAATACCCCTTTTCTTCGGAGTTAGCTTAGGAGTTGGTTCAGGAAGTGTCCAATCATTATCATTACTCACTATATTATTCAATAGCAGTTCAGCTTGATTAAAAGCCTTTCCCTGAAAACACAACCAGCACAACTATCCAGGTGGTCTCTGGCAGCATTGGTTAGTCCATTATAAAAGATATCAAGTATTTCATTTTTCTTGAGAGGATGATCAAGCAAAGCATTAAGTAATCGGAGAATCCTCCCCCTAAGCTTGTGGGAGACTCTCTTCTTCAATTTGCAAAAATTATATATTTCCCTTAAGGCAGCTTATTTCTTATGAGCGGGGGAATATTTAGCAGAGAAGTAATAAATCATATCATGGGGACTACGCACACAACCAGGATCAAGAGAATTAAACCATGTTTTAGCATCACCTTTTAATGAGGACAGAAATAACTTAAGGATATAGTAGTAATGAATTTTTTCCTCATTAGTGAATAGGGTGGCTATATCATTCAAGTTAGTAAGATGTGCCACAACAGTTTCAGATTCATAGCCATAAAAAGGATCAGATTCAACCAAAGTAATTAACTCAGGATTGACAGAGAAATCATAATCCTTATCAGAAATACAGATAGGTGAAGTAGCAAAAGCAGGGTAATATTTCATACTAGCATTCAAATACTTCTCTTTCAGCTTAGCTAAAAGTTTCTGAATGTCATATCTATCTTTGCAAGCTAAAAGATCTCTAGAAGTTTCTTCATCCATAACATAACCCTTAGGCACATCAGGCAATTCATATCTAGGGGGAGAATCTTCATCATCACTTTCATCAATATTATCGGTTTCAATAATTTCACTCTCTCTAACCCTAGCAAGTTGTTCATCAATAAATTCACCAAATGGAACAGTATTATCAAGCATAGAAGTAGTTTCATCATAAGCATCATTCCTAGAAGAAGTGGCATCATCAATAACATGCGACATATCAGAATCAATAGCAGGTGTAGGTGTCGCAAGTTTACTCAAAACAGAAGGTGGATCAAGTGCAGAGCTAGATGGAAGTTCCTTACCTCCCCTCACAGTTGAGGGAAAAATCTTTGTTCTTCCAGCTTTCAAGTTCCTCATAGTGATCAACAGATATAAAGCCCAAATGACTCAAAGAATAGAGCCATGCTCCCTGGCAACAGCGCTAGAAAATAGTCTTGATAACCCACAAGTATAGGGGATCGCAACAGTTTTCGAGGGTATAGTATTCAACCCAAATTTATTGATTTGACAAAAGGGGAGCCAAAGAATATTCTCAAGTATTACAGTTGAGTTGTCAATTAAACCGCACCTGAAAGACTTAATATCTGAAGCAAAGTATTTAGTAGCAAAGTAATATGGAAGTAACGGTAGCAGTGGCAAAAGTAATAGTATTTGTTTTGTAGCAATCGTAATAACGGCAACGGAAAAGTAACTAAGCAAAGATCAATATGTGAAAAGCTCGTAGGCAAAGGATCAGTGATGGATAATTATGTTGGATGCGATTCCTCATGCAACAGTTATAACATAGGGTGACACAGAACTACCTCTAGTTCATCAATGTAATGTAGGCATGTATTCCGAATATAGTCATACATGCTTATGGAAAAGAACTTGCATGAAATCTTTTGTCCTACCCTTCCGTGGCAGAAGGGTCCTATTGGAAACTAAGGGATATTAAGCCCTCCTTTTAATAGAGTACCGTACCAAAGCATTAACACTTAGTGAATATATGAACTCCTCAAACTATGGTCATCACCGGGAGTGGTCCCGATTATTATCCCTTCGGGGTTACCGGATCATAACACATAGTAGGTGACTATTGACTTGCAAAATAGGATCAAGAACTCACGTATATTCAGGGAAACATAATAGGTTCATATCTGAAATCATGGCACTCGGGCCCTAGTGACAAGCATTATGCATAGTAAAGTCATAGAAACAACAATCTTAGAACATAATGGATACTAGGGATCAAACCCTAACAAAACTAACTCGATTACATGATAAATCTCATCCAACCCATCACCGTCCAGCAAGCCTATGATGGAATTACTCACGCACAGGAGTGAGCATCATGGAATTGGTGATGGAGGAAGGTTGATGATGACGATGGCGACGGATTCCCCTCTCCGAAGCCCCGAACAGACTCCGGATCAGCCCTCCCGATGAAGATTAGGGCATGGCGGCAGCTCCGTATCGTAAAAGGCGATGAATCCTTCTCTCTAATTGTTTCTCCCCGAACATGAATATATAGAGTTGGAGTTGACGTCGGTGGAGCCTCACGAGGCCCATGAGGTAGGGGGGCGTGCCCTGCACGCTCATGGACAGGGTGTGGCCCCCTGGTGTTGATTCTTTTGCCAGTATTGTTTATAAATCCCGAAACGTGTCTCCGTAAATTTCCAGGTCATTCCGAGAACTTTTATTTCTACACAAAAAAACACCATGGCAATTCTGCTGAAAACAACGTCAGTCCAGGTTAGTTCCATTCAAATCATGCAAGTTAGAGTCCAAAACAAGGTGAAAATTATTTGGAAAAGTAGATACGATGGAGACATATCAAACTCCTATGCATAGATTACCCCAATGTCACCTGGGGAATCCGCGATTTGAGTGCCAAAACATATATCAAGTGAATCAATATGATACCCTGTTGTCACCATGGGTATTCATAGCAAGACATACATAATGTGTTCTCAAATCCATAGAAGTATTCAATCCAATAAGAACGAAATCTCAAAGCGAAAACTCAATTCACAACAAGATAGAGAGGGGAAAACACCATGTGATCCAATTATATTAACAAAGCCCGTGATACATCAAGATCCTGACATTTCAAGAACACGAGAGAGAGAGATTAAACACATAGCTACTGGTACAAACCCTCAGCCCCGAGGGTGAACTACTCCTCCTCATCACGGTGGCCGCCGGGATGATGAAGATGGCCACAAGTGATGATTTCCCCCTTCGGCAGGGTGCCAGAATGGGGTCTAGATTGGTTTTCGTAGCTACATAGGCTTGCAGCAACGGAACTTCTTATCTATCAACTCCCGTAGAGTTTTTGAAATTTTTGGGAATTTATAGGGCGAAGAAGCGGTGCGGGAGGCCACTGAGGTGGGCACAACCCACCTGGGCGCGCCTGGGCCACCATGCACGCACTGTTGGGTTGTGCTTGATATGTCTCCGATATATCTATAATTTTTGATTGTGTAACATGCTGTTATATTATCATTCTTGGATGTTTTACAATCATTTTATAGCAACTATATATCATTTTTTGGGACTAACCTATTGACATAGTGCCCATTGCTAGTTACTATTTTTTTCTTGTTTTTTTACTCCGCAGAAAATCAATACCAAACGGAGTCCAAACGCAGCAAAACTTTTTGGAGAGTTTTTTTGGACTAGAAGACACCTGTTGGGCTCAAGAAGTACCAGAGGGGGCTTCAAGGGGAGCACAACCCACCAAGGCGCACCTGGGGGCCCAGGCGCACCCAGGTGGGTTGTGCCCACCTCGGTGACCTCTCGCATAGCCTCTTTGCTCTATAAATACCCCAATATTCCAGCAACCCTAGGGAATTGAAAAAAATCAATTCCAGCCGCCACAAGTTCCAGAAACTACATATCCAATCTAGACACCATCACGGAGGGGTTCATCATCCTCATTGGTGCCTCTCCGATGATGCGTGAGTAGTTCATTATAGACCTACGGTCCGTAGTTAGTATCTAGATGGCTTCCTCTCTCTCTTTTGATTCTCAATACAATGGTCTCTTGGAGATCTATTTGATGTGTAACTCTTTTTGCGATGTGTTTGTTGGGATCCGATGAACTTTGAGTTTATGATCAGATCTATGTTTTTATCCATGAAAGTTATTTGAGTCTTTTGATCTCTTATATGCATGGTTACTTATAGCCTCATATTTCTTCTTCGAATCTTTGGTTTAGTTAGGCCGACTAGATCATTTTTTCTTGCCATGAGAAGAGGCGCTTTGTGATGGGTTCGATCTTATGATGCTCGATACCAATGACAGAAGGGGAAACAACACATATGTATCGTTGCTGTTAAGGATAACAAGATGGGGTCTATTCCTACATAAATAGATCTTGTCTACATCATGCCATCGTTCTTATTGCATTATTCCGTTTCTCCATGAACTTAATACACTAGTGCATGTTGGATAGCGGTCGATGTGTGGAGTATAGTAGTAGATGCAGGCAGGAGTCGATCTACTAATCTTGGACGTGATGCCTATATAATAATCATTGCCTGGATATCGCCGTGATTATTTGTAGTTCTATCAATTGCCCAATAGTCATTTGTTTACCCATGTACGCTATTTTTCTCAAGAGAAGCCACTAGTGAAATCTACGATCCTCGGGTCTCTTCTTTATTTTATTTGCCTTTGAGATCTATTTTTATTCACTTTTATTTTCAGATCTATATTTCCAAAAACCCAAAAATACCTTGCAGAACTTTATTATATTGTACATTTATTCGAGATCTATTTATCCAATCTATCATATTTTTATCCTGTTAACTCAACAATTTCTGGCACCGTTACCCGAAAGGGATTGACAACCCCTTTAACATGTCGGGTTGCACGTATTTGTTCTTTGTGTGCAGGTACTGTTTACGTAGTGTTACGTGATTCTCCTACTGGTTCGATAACCTTGGTCTCATCACTTAGGAAATACCTACCGTCGATGTGCTGCATCATCCCTTCCTCTTTGGGGAAATACCGACGTAGTTCAAGCCGCAATCAAAAGGAATTTCTGGCGCCGTTGCCAGAGAGACATCATCTACATGTACCAGGTTCCTAATCACAAATCTCATATCCATGCAATTACATTATTTGCCATTTACCTCTCGTTTTCATCTCCCCCACTTCACAAAATTTGCCATTTTATTCGCCCCTTTTTTGTTCGTTGTTTTCTCATCAGATCTATTTTTGAGTGCAATCTTGTTGCGTAGTCACGATGACTCAAGAGAACACCAAGTTGTGTGATTTATCCAATACCAATAACAATGATTCTATTATCACTCTGATTGGTCCTCCCGCCACTAGTGCGGAGTCTTGTGATATTAATGTCGCTTTGTTGAATCTTGTCATTAAAGATCAATTTTCCGGCACTCCTAATGAGGATGTCGTCCCATCTTAATACGTTCATGGAATTATGCGATATGCAAAAGAAAAAAATGTGCACAATGATATTGTGAAGTTGAAATTATTCCCGTTTTCTTTGCGAGATCGTGCAAAAATTTGGTTTTCTTCTTTACCTCGCAATAGTATCAATTCTTAGGATAAGTGCAAATATGCTTTTATTACTAAATATTTTCCACCCGTGAAAATTATTTCCCTTAGGACACAAATCATGAATTTTAAACAACTTGAGCATGTTGCACAATCTTGGGAAAGAATGAAATTGATGCTAAGAAATTGTCCTACTCATGGTTTAAATCATTGGATGATCATTCAAAACTTTTATGCGGGATTGAATTTTGTTTCTAGGAATGTTTTAGATTCCCCCATGGGTGGTACTTTTATGGAATTACTTTGGGTGAAGCTAATAAATTCTTTATAATATTATGGCAAATTATTCACAATGGCATACCAAAAGGGGTCCTACTAGTAAAAAGGTTAATTCGGTAGAAGAAATAAATTCTTTGAGTGAAAAAGTTGATTCTCTTATGAAGTTGGTTGCTAGTAAAAATGCTCCTATTGATCTTAATGATGTGCCTTTGTCTACTTTGATTGAGCAAAATAGGGATGCCGTAGATGTGAATTTTGCCTTGTGAAAGAATTTTAATAACAATGCTTATAGAGGTAATTTTAATCCTAGACCTTTTTTGGAAAATTCCTCTAATAATTATGGTAATTCCTATGGTAATCCTTCTTATGATAATAATAATAATAGGAACACCTATGATCTTGTGAATAATATTAAAGAATTTATCAATGCTCAAAAGAATTTTAATACTACGATAAAATAAAAGTTGAGTAAGACTGATGATATGTCTAGAAGCATTGACAGAATTTCTCATGATGTAGAAAATCTCATGATGAAAATAATAAAAGCTCTATATGTTTCTATGGATGAAGGTAAGAAAAGAACCGCTATGCTTAGAGCTAAAAGAGAATTTTTAGAAAAGGAGTTTTCTAGTGATTGCTTTCATAAAAATGATGAAGATCTTAAAATGATTGGTGTTTCTTCTATTGATTCTTTGTTTAGTAAAATTAAAATTGATGATAAGGGGACTGAAGAAGAGTCAACTTTAGCTAGAAGGCGTCCCGATAATTCAAAGGGTTAAAATCTTGTTGAAAATTTGATAAAAGTGGGTTTGGAGAGGTTAAAACTTTAACTAGTGATGTGCCCACTCTTTTGGATTACAAAGACTTTTATTATGATAGTTGCTATTTGACTGATTGTATTTGTTTGTTTGTAATCCATGATTAATTCACCCCATGCTTATGAACAAAATAAAGCTTTTACTAAACAAATTGCTAATGCTATGATGAATGCTTTGGATGAAAAGTCGGGATTAGAAATTTCAATTCCTAGAAAATTACATGATGAATGGGAACCTACTATCAAAGTCAATATTAAAAAATATGAGTGTTTTGCTTTATGTGACTTGGGTGCAAGTGTTTCTACAATTCCAAAATCTTTATGCGATGTGCTTGGTCTTACCGATATTGAAGAATGTTCTTTAAATTTGCACTTGGCGGATTCTACTATTAAAAAGCCTATGGGAAGTATTAATGATGTTCTTATTATTTCAAATAGGAATTATGTGCCCATAGATTTTATTGTTCTTGATATTGATTACAATCCGTCTTTTCCAATTATTCTTGATAGATCGTTTTTACACACTATTGGTGCCATGATTGATATGAAAGAAGGCAATATTAAGTTTCAATTTCCACTAAGGAAGGGTATGCAACACTTCCCTAGAACAAGAATTAAGCCACCATGGGCATCTTATGGATCTAGAAATAAAGATGACAATACTTAGATCTTTGCATTATGCCTAGCTAGGGCCATAAAATGATAGCGCTTGTTTGGAGGCAACCCAATGAATAAAATTTATTTTGTCTTCTTCTTTCTGCTCTTGAGTGTTTTCACAATTATGCTACTATTATGATTGTGTTTTTATGTTTTAGTTAGTGTATGTTCCAAGCAAAGCCTTTGGGATCATCTTGGGTGATAGTTAATTTGATCTTGCTGAAAAACAAAAACTTTTGTGCCCGGAAATATAATTCTAATTTTTAACAGATGCGAGATAAAATACTGATTCTTTTTGCACAAGATAACAATAAAAATTTCCCACGTTGTCCTAATTTTTCAGAATTTTTGGAGTTACATAAGTATTCAAAGTTTTCAGATTACTACAAACAGTTCTGTTTTCATAGATTCTGTTTTCTTTGCGTTGTGTGCTTATTTCGATAAATCTATGGTTTGTATTGGAGGGTATAAGCTATAAAAAAGTTGGAATAAAGTAGATATAATGTAAAAATAAAATATGAATGGGTTTGCAGTAGTACTTATAGTAGTGATTTGCTTTGTTATACTAACGGATCTCACGAAGGTTTTGTTGAGTTTGTGTGATTGAAGTTTTCAAGTTTTGGGTGAGATCAGGATGGATGAAGGAATAAGGAGTAAGAAGAGCCTAGGCTTGGGGATGCACCATGGCATCCAAGCCATTATCTAGAAGAGAAGCAAGCACCTAAGCTTGGGGATGCCCGAGTGGCATCCCCTCTTTCTTCTGACGACCATCGGTATTTTACCTGGAGTTATATTTTTATTCATCACATATCATGAGTTTTGCTTGGAGCGTATTGTATGATATGCGCCTTTTCTTGTTTTTCTTTTTATTTTAAGTCATCTATCCTTGCTGGACACACCTATTTGACAGAGCCAAAATTATGCTATGATTTGTTAGAATTGCTCTCTATGATTCACTTAAATCTTTTTGAGCTATGGAATTCCTCTAAGTGCTTCACTTATATATTTTTAGCACGGTGTGCTTTAGTATTTTTGAAGAAATGCTCTCATGATTCACTTAGATTTATTTGAGAGATAGTAAAAAAATTAAGAAATTATCTCATGCTTCACTTAAATTATTTTGAGAGAAGAAAAAATTTATGCTCATGTTCTTCACTTAGATTTGTTTGAGCTATCAAAGAAACATATGAAATTGGTCCGAAAGTGATAGATATTCAAGAGGGATATAATAAAAACTTTCATGGAGATCATTGGACAAAATAAACTTGATTTCTTGTAATAGTTTTGCGATATGATGATATAATATGTGAGTCATGTTGATGAGTAATCATGCTTTAGTAAGAATATTGGTGTTAAGGTTTGTGATTCCCCATGCAAGCACGAAAGTCAATAGTTATGCAATGAAGGAGGGAAGTGGAGTAATCATGCTTTAGTAAGAATCTTTTGATAGCCTTCATTTGCACTAAGTATGATCACTACTTGTGCATCCAAAACACTTAAACCAGTTTTGCCACATGAGTCCACTATACCTACCTATATGCGGTATAATTTTGCCGTTCTAAGAAAATTTGTATCTGCCGTCTCTAATTTTCAAAAAAAATCTCTTTTGTGTGCTCGTCCCGCTCATGAAACGGTAGGGGGTGGCTGACATATTTCCATGCTAGATGTGTTATTCTCAAGATGAGTGTTTATTCACTTGTCATTGCGTGAGAGTACAGCAAAGGTATTAGGGATGCCCAGTCCCAAAATGAAAAATGAATTTACTTTATGTTGTCAAATAATAAATTCCTTGGAAAGTGTTGGTATGATGGCACCCGTGGATTCGGTTAGCCGTGGAATGTGAAAGTATGGTGGAAAAAGGAATAACTTTATTTTTCTGTTTGGGAACCGCCTATGATATATCTAGCATGGAAAGTATTGGGAACTAGTCGATCGTTTTCGTTGACAGGAAAAACATGCCACCCAAAATGTTTTTATCTCTATCTTTTTCGCTTTGAGCTCTCGTACCTCTACAAATCCCTACTTCCCTCTACGAAGGGCCTTTCTTTTACTTTATGCAAATTTTATTTTTATTTTGAGCCTCCATATTCTCTTATAAAACACCAACTAAGGGGCACTATGATTGTGCTTGAGCATTGGGTGTAGCTAATATGTGAGTGTGTTTCATGAATGGATCAATGATTGAGGATAATGTGCTAGGGATAACTTGCTTTAGTGTTGATATTTTGAAAGACATGGTTGCTTGTTGATATGCTTGAGTGTTGAAATCTTCATGTCAAAACTAGATTAATGATTTGAATCATATAGAAGTCCAAATGCCCATGCTACAAAGAAAAGAATATGTGATGAACATGTTAGGCGACATTCCACATCAAAAATATCTGTTTTTATCATTTACCTACTCGAGGACAAGCTGGAATTAAGCTTGGGGATACTGATACTTCTCCAACATATCTATAATTTTTGATTATTCCATTTTGTTATATTATCATTCTTAGATGTTTTACAATCATTTTATAGCAACTTTTCATTTTTTGGGACTAATCTATTGACATAGTGCCCATTGCCAGTTGCTGTTTTTTGCTTGTTTTTTACTTCACAGAAAATCAATACCAAACAAAGTAGAAACATAGCGAAACTTTTTGGAGATTTCTTCTGGACCAGAAGACACATGTTGGGCCAAAGAAGTAACAAAGGGGGGCTCCGAGGGGGGCACAACCCACCAGGGTGCGCCTAGGGGTGCAGGCGCGCCCATGTGGGTTGTGCCAACCTCGGTGGCCTCCCACGCCACCTCTTGGCTCTATAAATACCCCAATATTCCAGAAACCCTAGGGGAGTCGACAAAAATCAATTCCATCCGCCGCAAGTTCCAGAAAGCACAGATCCAATCTAGATACCATCATAGAGGGGTTCATCATCCTCATTGGTGCCTCTCCGATGATGCGTGAGTAGTTCATTGTAGACCTACGGGTCCATAGTTAGTAGCTCGATGGCTTCCTCTCTCTTTTTTGATACTCAATACAATGGTCTCTTGGAGATCTATTTGATGTGTAAATATTTTTGCGATGTGTTTATTGAGATCCGATGAACTTTGAGTTTATGATCAGATCTATGTTTTCATCCATGAAAGTTATTTGAGTCTTTTGATCTCTTATATGCATGACTACTTATAGCCTCGTATTTTTTCTTTGAATCTTTGGTTTAGTTAGGCTGATTAGATCGATTTTTCTTGCCATGGGAAGAGGTGCTTTGTGATGGGTTCGATCTTACGGTGCTCGATCCTAGTGACAGAAGGGGAAACGACACGTATGTATCGTTGCTATTATGGATAACAAGATAGGGTCTGTTCCTACATGAATAGATCTTGTCTACATCATGTCATCGTTCTTATTGCATTACTCCGTTTCTCCATGAACTTAATACACTAGATGCATGCTGGTTACCGGTCGATGTGTGGAGTAATACTAGTAGATGCAGGCAGGTGTCGGTCTATTAATCTTGGACATGATACCTATATAATGATCATTGCCTGGATATCCTCATGATTATTTGAAGTTCTATCAATTGCCCAACAGTAATTTGTTTACCCACCGTATGTTATTATTCTCAAGAGAAGCCACTAGTGAAATCTATGGCCCCCAGGTCTCTTCTTTATTATATTTGCCTTCGAGATCTATTTTTATTCTCTTTTATTTTCAGATCTACATTTCCAAAAACCCAAAAATACCTTGTTGCACTTTATTTTATGTTGCATTTATTCGAGATCTATTTATCCAATCTATCATATTTTTATCCCGCTAACTCGACAATTTCTGGCACCATTACCCGAAAGGGATTGACAACCCCTTTAACACGTCGGGTTGCAAGTATTTGTTCTTTGTGTGCAGGTACTGTTTACATAGTGTTGCGTGATTCTCCTACTGGTTCGATAATCTTGGTCTCATCACTAAGGGAAATACCTACCGTTGCTCTGCTGCATCATCCATTCCTCTTTGGGGAAATAGTGACGTAGTTCAAGCTGCAATCATTGCTCCCCCCGAAGCTCCCCTCTTGTACTTCTTAGGCCCGCCGGGTGTCTTCTGGTCCAAAAAAATCTCCAAAAAGTTTGGCTGCGTTTGGACACTATTTGGTATTGATTTTTCTACGATGTAAAAAACAAGCAAAAACAGCAACTGGCACTGGGCACTATATCAATAGGTTAGTCCCAAAAAATGATATAAAATTATGATAAAATGATTGTAAAACATCCAAGAATGATAATATAACAGCATGGAACAATAAAAAATTTAGATACGTTGGAGACGTATCAGTGATGTCTACTACACCACCTTCTTCTTGTAGACGTTGTTGGGCCTCCAAGTGCAGAGGTTTGTAGGACGGTAGCAAATTTCCCTCAAGTGGATGGCCTAAGGTTTATCAATCCGTAGGAGGTGTAGGATGAAGATGGTCTCTCTCAAACAACCCTACAACCAAATAACAAAGAGTCTCTTGTGTCCCCAACACACCCAATACTATGGTAAATTGTGTAGGTGCACTAGTTCGGCGAAGAGATGGTGATACAAGTGGTACATGGATGGTAGATAAAGGTTTTTTGTAATCTGAAAATATAAAAACAGCAAGGTAACTAATGATAAAAGTGAGCGTAAACGGTATTGCAATGCTAGGAAACAAGGCCTAGGGTTCATACTTTCACTAGTGCAAGTCCTCTCAACAATAATAACATAATTGGATCACATAACTATCCCTCAACATGCAACAAAGAGTCACTCCAAAGTCACTAATAGAGGAGAACAAACGAAGAGATTATGGTAGGGTACGAAACCAACTCAAAGTTATTCTTTCCAACCAATCCGTTGGGCTATTCCTATAGGTGTCACAAACAGCCCTGGAGTTCATGCTAGAATAACACCTTAAGACACAAATCAACCAAAACCCTAATGTCACCTAGATACGCCAATGTCACCTCAAGTATCCGTGGGTATGATTATACGATATGCATCACACAATCTCAGATTCATCTATTCAACCAACACACCGAACCTCAAAGAGTTCTCCAAAGTTTCTACCGGAGAATCATGACGAAAACATGTGCCAACCTCTATGCATAGGTTCATGGGCGGAACCCGCAAGTTGATCACCAAAACATACATCAAGTCAGTCACGTTATATCCCATTGTCACCATAGATACGCATGGAAAGACATACATCAAGTGTTCTCAAATCTTTAAAGACCCAATCCGATAAGATAACTTCAAAGGGGAAACTCAATCCATTACAAGAGAGTAGAGGGGGAAGAAAACATCATAAGATCCAACTATAATAGCAAAGCTCGCGATACATCAAGATCGTATCACCTCAAGAACACGAGAGAGAGAGAGAGATCAAACACATAGCTACTGGTACATACCCTCAGCCCCGAGGGAGAACTACTCCCTCCTCATCATGGAGAGCACCGGGATGAAGAAGATGGCCACCGGAGAGGGATTTCCCCTCTGGCAGGGTGCTGGAACGGGTCTAGATTGTCTTTCGGTGGCTACGGAGGCTTCTGGCGGCGGAACTACTGATCTATTGTGCTCCCCGATTGTTTTAGGGTATGTGGATATATATATATATAGGCAGAAGAAGTACGTCAGGGGAGCCACGAGGGTGGAGGGCGCACCCAGTGGGTGGGCGCCCCCCTACCTCGTGGCTTCCTCGTTGCTTCCCTTATGTGGACTCCAAATCTCCCGTGTTGCATTCCTTCCAAAAATAAGTTCCGTGAAGTTTCAGGTCAATTGGACTCCGTTTGATTTTCCTTTTCTGTGATACTCTAAAACAAGGAAAAAAACAGAAACTAGCACTGGGCTCCGGGTTAATAGTTAGTCCCAAAAATGATATAAAAGTGTATAATAAAGCCCATAAACATCCAAAACAGAAGATAATATAGCATGGAGCTATCAAAAATTATAGATACGTTGGAGACGTATCAGCATCCCCAAGCTTAACTCCTGCTCGTCCTCGAGTAGGTAAATGATAAAAACAGAATTTTTTATGCGGAGTGATACTTGGCATAATTTGTCACACCCTAGCTAGTTCAAGCATTAGAGTGTGCATCATGTTTAATTTCCTTTTAAGTTTGAAATGGGGATGACAGAACCCCCAACACCCCCCTGGAAACAACTAGGGTTTACTAAAATGATTTTCAATGAACCTGAAATGCCCTTCTAAAAAGTTCACTCTCTTTGTCTTGGGTTAGAACCTCTGGCAAAATTGGTGCACAATTTTCTAGGTCAACCGAAGGTCATTGAATTAATTCATAAGTATTTGAATTTGGGCATTTAAATGCTATAAAATAAATTAAATGCTCAAATAATTCTGGAAATAAGTGTGGGCTATTGGAAATATTCTAAACAGAGCCCACAATTATTTTCAGGATTTTTGGAAATGTTTTAGTATTTTCAATAAAGCCCAACAGTTGCAGTTAAATAGAAAAAGAAAACAAATCAGAAAAAGAGAGAGAGGGAGAAGCCCACCTGGGCCTTACCTGTGCTGGCCCGGCCCACCTGGCCTGTGCCAGTTGTCACCCACCTCTGCCAGTAGGCAGAGGCGTGTCGCCGGCGCGTGCTCCCGCGGCCACCTCCTGCTTCCACCTCCTGCTGCCTCCGCGTCCCCATCCGAGCGCCACGGAGACGCCCAGCACCTCCCTGCACTCCTCCCCTCTCTCCCCTTTGTCTCCCTCACCCTCTCCGGCGTTGGCCGAGCGCGATCCGAGCCGCCGTTCGCCGTAGTTGTCACCAGAGCCACCCCGTCGCCTCCCTGACGTGCCCGTGAGCTCCGCCTCCATCGTCTACACCTCCTCGTCGACTCACGCGACACCGGACGCCTCCAAGCGCCTCCCCGACGCCTTCTTCTTCCTCGGTCCGCCGAGATCGCCGGCAACGCGCCGACGACGTCCGACCTCCCCCGAGCCCGCTGAGACGCGTACTGCAACCGCCGTGAGCTCCTCTACCGATCCCCCCTCTTCTCTGCTTCGTTTGCTCGCCATAGACGCCGCCCCTTTTCTCACCGTAGCACGCCGCCGCGCGAGCTCGACGCCGGCGTCACTCCAGTGGCCATTTGGTCAAGCGCGGGTGCTTAACGCACTCACCGCACCTCGTAGCGCCTCGCTAGTGCGTCCGTTTCCCCGCTAACTCGCTGCAGTAGCAAAACCACCAACGGCCGAGCTCAGGCCGCCGCCACGAGCTCGATTCCGGCGAGCTCACTCCACCCCAGCTCCTCCCACTTGCCACACTACATGCGCGCGAGCCCCAGCTACGCGTAGGACCAAACCTCGGTCGATTTGGTCGCCTGTGGGCGATTTTCGAAGCTCTCCGCCGTCTCGGCCTCGCCGGCGACTCAACGCCGGCGGGATTAACCCCCGCTGACCAGGGGTTTGACCCCGCCCGAGTCACTAATAGGTGGGGCCGGCTCCTAACTAAATTAGATTAATTTTAATTAGAGCTAATCACTCTGTTAGAGGTTAATGACATCGTTAACTAACCCTCTCTCACTGACATGTGGGCCCAGGGCCTCACTAACCCCGTTTAGTGCTAACTAAACACTAACTAACTCTGTTAGTTAGCTGAGAGACTGACAAAAAGGGCCCACCAGTCCGGTTTGACCTGGGCTGGCGCCTTTGACCCGCTGACGTCACAGTGACGCAGTGCTGACGCATTAATTCAATTACTGGATTTATTCTTTAATAGAAAATTCCAGAAAATAGTCAAAACTTCTAAAAATCATAGAAAATCAACCATAGCTCCAAATGCAAAGATTTATATATGAAAAATGATCAGAAAAATTCAATCTATCCATCTGTAATGGTTTCATGCATGACAAAACAAGTTAACCTTGATGTTTAAGCAGAATAAGGTTATGCACCAATAAGGCCATGTTTAACGAGCTAATATTTGAATCTTTGATTCAAATGAGTTCATCCCCTTCTGTTTTAGCTTGCATTAGGCCAAGACACTTTCATCTTGCCATGTCATAGCATGCATCATATTGTTGCATATTTCCATGTGTTGATCATGTTTGGTGTGTCTTTCGTGGTAGGTTCTGCCTCCGAGGATAACCCCGAGTATCCGTCTGAAGGGCAGTACCCTACTACCTCTACAACAGGCAAGAAACCCATTGATCATTCCGATACAAACCCATATTCTCACTTCTTCTCTTGTTTACTGCAATAAGACAACGCGATTCAAACTGCTGTGTGCTACGGTAGTTGAACCCTTATCCTCTGCATGACCTGTCATTGCCACAGTAACTAGATGAAACCCACTAGCATGTGTAGGAGTTGATTGAGCCATGTATGTGATTCCTACCTTGCTATGCCTGCTATGCTTAGAGTTGTGTCAGGTATGCTTCATCTGGGTGATGGGCTAGAGTGATATGTTTATGTCGGTAATGTGAGGGAAGTGTTGAACATGTTTTGGTAAAGGTATCGATGAGAGGCCATGTAGGAGTACAAGGTGGGTTGTTTCATTGAGGCCGTCCATAAGAACTGAGATCTGTATGCGTGATTTAAGATTTAGTTACTACCACACGTTGGGCCCTGAAATATGACCCCGCTCGACTTACTGACCCATCTCGTCCTCTGTCCAAGAGTTGCAACTAGTTTCTGGTGCTTGTAGGTTATGTGTTGGCGGCCGTGCATCGCGCTGACCCTAGGGGTGGGCTATGATGCGGTAGATACACCATGGCACAGTGTACCGAGTCGCCCGTTTGGTGTCTCGGGAACCCTGTACATATCGTTTGGGGCTGTTGAGGACACCCCGGCCGGATTTCCTTGCGGATGGAACCTGGATAGGCGATAAACCTAGACTAGAGACTTCTGAGGTTAGTCAGGTCGTGGTCTACACCCACGTCGGTTTTCTCTTGAAGTCTGCCAAGCACATGTCGTGTGCAGACGCTAAGTGGTGGAAACATGTGTGATGAAGTACACCCCTGCAGGGTATAAAACTATTCGAATAGCCGCGTCCGCAGTAAAGGACTCCTTAGTTGCCTATACAGTTCATAGACAAGTTAATGGATACTACTAAAAGTCTCAAGATAAGTGTGAGTACCGAGGATGTCCCTCTCGTAGGATGACGAGGGAGGATCCCCGGTGGAGTATTGTGTTGGTGAGTAGTTGTCACATCCCTAGTCTGGTATGACCTAGGCTAGCTAGCCATTTGTGCATCATATTTAAATTTCATTTAAATTTGAAATGAGGATTGGTGGAACCCTCAGAATCATTTTTGAAAATGACCCAAATAAAAATTTCTCCAAAAGGGTCCAAGAACATGCTCATGTTGCCCTCTGAAAATATTGGACAGAGATAAAAATCAAAACAATATTTTTAGGAGCTCATGGACATTTATTTTGGCCATTTGGATTAATTCGATAAATATTTGCATTGGAAATATATTTCTATATATATGAAATATGGTCCAAAAATTATGCCAATTATAAAAGAGCTCTGGAATAATATATCTAGCTCCTGCAAAAATTGGCATAAGGAAATTAAATGATTTAATATATTTATTAAATCAAAACAAATGTCAGAAAAATTAGAAAACAAAAATAAAAGAAGGAGGGGCTTACCTGGGCCTCCCCTCCCCTGCGCAGCCCAGCAGCAGCAGGCCGGCCCAGCCAGGAGGCGGCCCAGCCCGCCTGGCCCCCCCTCCTCTGTCGTCTTCCCCCCCGACAGGGGAACGGCGTGTGCCCGACGCTCGCCGGCACGCGCGCGCGCCACCTCCCCCCC
>NC_041380.1:428161688-428170240 GCF_002162155.2 Triticum dicoccoides
AACGCGGCCGCCGCCGCCGACGAGAACCACCACGGCCACAGCCACCCCCTCGCCCCTCGGTTGTGCCCACGAGCTCCACGATGTCGTCCTCGACCCCTTCACCGAACCACGCCCCGCCGGAAGCCCTGCAGCGTCGACTTCGAGCTCTTCTTCAACCTTCGGCCGCCGGTGACCTCGTCTTCGATTCGCGCCGTCTAGGTCGTCCCCAGGCCCACTGAGCTGCGCTTCGACCTCCCAGTGAGCTCCTCCGTTGTTTCCCCCTAACCCCACGGCCTAGCGCTCGTTGTAGCACCACTTCCCATGATGCCCGAAGCACACCGCCGCACGAACTCGTCGCCGACGAGGCTCCGGTGGCCAATCAGCCCCGTGCATATGCCCGTTGGCTTTGTGGGAGCCTGCAGAACGCGTAGTTGCTACCCGTTGATCCTCCCGTGCACGGTGGCGCCGTTTTAATCGGCGCCCGAACTCCGGCGACCGCCAAAGTCGTCGCCGGCGACGTCTCCGGCCACCCCGAGCTCAACCATCACCACCAAGAGCTGCGGCTCGTTCCCAGGAGCTCGTAGATGCTCTCCGCCTCCCGTTTGGTGGCCGTAACGTGCAAATGCACTTCCTCCGCCGCGCTCGGCCTCGCCGGCGGCTAAACGCCGGCGAGTTGACCGGGTTTGACCCCCAGGGTCGCTGACCAGTGGGCCCGACCCCCCCTAACCTTTTAATTAAATTAAATTAACCCCTGTTAACCCCCTGTCACTGACGTGTGGGTCCCACACGTCAGATTTGACCTGGACAGCCGCGTTGACCACTGACGTCGTGCTGACATCATGCTGACGCAATTATATATTTTCTGGAATTAAAATAATTCAGAAAATCCAGAAAATGATTTAAACTTCAAAAATTCATAGCAATTCAACCGTAACTCAGATTAAAATAATTTATATATGAAAAATTATCAGAAAAATGCAACCTTTCCATCTGTACTAGTTTCATGCATGAAAAACCAACTTATACATGCTGAATATGAGAAAACACATTAGGGCATATATAAGAGACTTAATTTAGAAATGCATTTGAACCTTTGGTTCAAATGGACTTCAAACCAAATGTTTACTAGATGCATTAGCTCAAACAGCATCACATCTACATGCCATGTTCATGCATCATATTGTTGCATATGATTGTGTTTTGATTGCCGGCACCGTTCCTTCTCGATAGGTCCTGCTCCGGAGACGTTCCAGAGTACCTGTCTGTGAAGCAGTGCCTCCCTTGTTGTTTTACCAGGCAAGCAAACCCCCTTGTTCATTTCGATAAAACCCTACACTCTCGCTCCTGCTCTCAGTTATTGCATTAGGGCAACAACGATTCATCTGCTACTTTGCACTGCGGTAGTTGAACCCATTCCTCTGCATGACCTGTCATTGCCACAGTAAATAGTTGAAACCCACTAGCATGTGTAGGAGTTGATTGAAGCCATTGTTGTGTTCCTACCATGCTATGCCTGCTATTGCTTAGAGTTGTGTCAGGTCTGGTTCATTGGGAATGAATTGGAGTGTTACGATATGTTCTGATGCTGAGAGTGAAGTGTGTGAACACGATTTGGTAAAGGTAGCGGTGAGAGGCCGTGTAGGAGTACATGGTGGGTTGTCTCACTGGAACCGTCCTTAAGCACTGAGTTCTATGTATGTTGTCCAATGACTCGATACTACCACACATTGGGTTCCGGTAACTCGACCCCTCTCGACTTATTAACCAACTTGGTCTCTGTCCAGGAGTCGCAACTAGTTTCTGGCGTTTGTAGGTAGTGCTATTTTTCTACCAAGTGGCACCCGGCAGGGTGGGCTTGGGACAGACTAGGCACACGTGGCCTGGTGTACCGAGTGGCACCCGGATGGTGGGCTCGGGAACCCTGTACACATCGTTTGGGGCCGTGAGCGACACCCCGGCCGGATCTCCTTGCGGATGAAACCCGAATAGGCGATAAACCTGGGCTAGAGTCTTGTGTGGTTAGTCAGGTCGTGGCCGACACCCTCGCTAGGCTTCCGCTTGAAGGTTGCCGAGATACATGACGTGTACATGGCGGTAAGTGGCGAGAGCGTGTGTGAAGAAGTACACCCCTGCAGGGTTAACATGATCTATTCGAATAGCCGGGTCCGCGGTTATGGACTTCTTGGATGCTTACATGGTACATAGACAACTTGAAGTGGATACTCTAAAATGCTCAAGACAAGTGTGAGTGCTATGGATGGCCTTCTCGTAGGGAGACGGGGATGAATCCATAGTAGTGTATTGTATGGTGATTAGTGGACTCGTGTTCGTTGTTTCACCTCCAGAGTTTCTGGTAGTCGTAGATTAGGATAGCCACAGAGTCAAAGCTGGCTTGCTGCAACTAAACCCCACATTACCCTCTTGATACAAATGCATGTATGATAGGGTCTGATGTAAGTCTTGCTGAGTACCTTTGTACTCATGTTGCTTTATTTATGTGTTTGCAGCGGAGACTTCGGTCTTACTAGTGTTCTCGTGGACTTCGACTAGTAGCTAGTACCTCAGCTACGATCTTGATCGGACGTTGTAGATAGTCAGGCGTTCAGCCTTTTTCATTTATAGATGTCTGTACTCAGACATGTAATGCTTCCGCTTGTTGCTTGATTGCTCTGACTGTTGGGTCATGTGACCCCTGTTTGTAATAATGCTGTGATGGCTCTTCTGAGCCTTTATCTATATGAGTTGTTGAGTTATGCTGTGATGCCATGTTGTACAGCACATACTTGCATGTTATGCGTACGTGTAATGTGTATTGCTATGTGTGGGATCTGACTATCTAGTTGTTTATTCTTAGTAGCCTCTCTTACCGGGAAATGTCTCCTAGTGCTTCCACTGAGCCCTGGTAGCTTGCTACTGCTCCGGAACACTTAGGCAGGCCGGCATGTGTCCTTCTTCGATCCTGTGTCTGTCCCTTCGGGGAAATGTCACGCGATGAATACCAGAGTCCTGCTAGCCCGCTACAGCCCGGTTCACCGGAGTCCTGTTAGCCCAGTGCTACAGCCTGGATTCACTCGCTGATGACCGACACGTTCGATGCTGGGTCATGGATGCCTGTCCCTGTAAGTTAGTGCCACTTTGGGTTTACGACTAGCCATGTCATCCCGGGCTCTTTATCATATGGATGCTAGCGACACCATCATATACGTGTGCCAAAATGTGCAAACAGTCCCGGGCAAAGGTAAGGCGACACCCGTGGGGATACCGTGCGTGAGGCCGCAAAGCGATATGAGGTGTTACATGCTAGATCGATGTGGCATCGAGTCGGGGTCCTGACAGCTTTGGTATCAGAGCTTGACTGCCTGTAGGATTACCAAGCCAAACTGGTCGAAGTTGAGTCTAGAAATTCTTTAGTTATATAAGGGAATTGATTGTGGGATGGAACGTAAGGCTCTTTTTACTCCTTTACCTCATGGCCTTCTGATCTGAGTCATCCTATCTTTCCGACGGGGTTAAGGAACTAGGCTTCTCTTCCGTCTATCAGGATCACGTGTTACTACTCCGTAGTTCCATAAGACTGGTTGATCAGAGTCATACCCCAGTTTCGAGTATTTCCGGTGTAATCTGTTTAGTACTATCCCAGAACCTTGAGTGGTGATGTTGAGTTGTTGTACCACCCCATTTTTAGTAGGATGTCTCATTCTGAGCATTTTACTGCCGTTATGCTGCCGGATTTTCCCTAGGGGTTCGAGTGATACTAATTCCTTGTCCTACATTCTACAGTCCATAGTTGTTGCTGATTCCGTCCTTGATTCGTTTCTCAGGATGTCATCAGCCAAGCGAAGTTCCGTTGCTCGTAACCAGAATCACGGAGATGGTAGGGATGAGGATCCTCCCGACCAGCCTTCGTTGACAGAGTTCATGCTAGAGATGGAGAGGAACAAGCGTGAGTCCAACCGCTTGTTGGCACGTATCGAGGAGAACACCGCACATCAGTTCAAAGGGTCTGCTACCATTCATGACTTCATTCGTTTGCACCCACCTACCTTTCATCATTCCATCGAGCCACTCGATGCAGATGACTGGCTCCGTAGCATCACCCATAAGCTGCGTTCCGCGAACGTAGCTGAAGATGACAAGGTCACTTATGCCACATATCACCTGGAGGGTCCTGCTAGTCTTTGGTGGCAGAACTATGAGGCTATGCTTCCAGCTGGCCAGATTCCTACCTGGAAGGATTTCATTGAGGCTTTTCGCGAGCATCACATTCCCCAGGCCCTCATTGATCACAAGAGAGAAGAGTTCTGTAGTTTCACCCAGAGTAAGATGGCTGTTGATGCTTATAGCAGAGAGTTCGAGAACCTTGCCCGCTATGCCACAGAAGAAGTGTCCACGGACGCCAAGAAGCAGGCTAGGTTCCGGAAGGGTCTCAACCCCAAGTTGCGTCGTGATCTTCACCTGCATCATTGCGTATACTTTCCAAGCCCTTGTGAACAAGGCCATCAATGCAGAGACAGCTCAACTCACTTACGAGGAGTCTCGTAAGCACACCCGTGATTTGGGATCTCCCTCTGGCTCTAGTTCCCAGAAACGCCGGATTTGGGTTCCAAACTCCGCTCTTCCTTCCGGTTATACACCGAGGTCATCTCATGTGGTGCCTCCTCCAGCTCAGTCGTATGTTCCACCCAGGCCTACTGGTAGACCGCTTGTTAGTGCGGGTCCCCGTCCAACCTCAGGGACTTGCTTCACATGCGGGAAGCCAGGACACTATGCACGTGACTGCTCTCAGACTAGTTATGCTCCACCCCAGCCCGAGAAGACTGTTGGCTGCGTTAAGCCATCACTCAAGATGATCAGTGCCAAGTCAGTTTCCACTGAACGTGGACGTGTGCATCACGTCTCAGCTAAAGACGCTCATGATGATCCGGATGTCGTTCTTGGTACACTCCTTGTCAATTGTCACCCAGCATCAGTTCTATTCGATACTGGAGCATCTCACTCCTTCATTTCTGAAGGCTATGCTCATTTGCACGACATGTCATTTTGTGATATGCCAACTCCGCTTGAAATCCAAACCCCAGGGTCTAGATGGCAGACCACCAGAATCAGCCATGGTAATGAAATCCTTGTTGATAGACTTGTATTCCTTGCATCATTTGTAGCCCTCATGTCAGGACCCCGACTCGATGCCACATCGATCTAGCATGTAACACCTCATATCGCTTTGCGGCCTCACGCACGGTATCCCCACGGTGTCGCCTTACCTTTGCCCGGGACCGTTTGCGCATTTTGGCACACGTATATGATGGTGTCGCTAGCATCCATATGATAAAGAGCCCAGGCTGACATGGCTAGTCGTAAACCCAAAGTGGCACTAACTTACAGGGACAGGCATCCATGACCCAGCATCGAACGTGTCGGTCATCAGCGAGTGAATCCAGGCTGTAGCACTGGGCTAACAGGACTCCGGTGAACCGGGCTGTAGCGGGCTAGCAGGACTCCGGTATTCATCGCGTGACATTTCCCCGAAGGGACAGACACAGGATCGAAGAAGGACACATGCCGGCCTGCCTAAGTGTTCCGGAGCAGTAGCAAGCTACTAGGGCTCAGTGGAAGCACTAGGAGACATTTCCCGGTAAGAGAGGCTACTAAGAATAAACAACTAGATAGTCAGATCCCACACATAGCAATACACATTACACGTACGCATAACATGCAAGTATGTGCTGTACAACATGGCATCACAGCATAACTCATCAACTCATATAGATAAAGGCTCAGAAGAGCCGTCATAGCATATATTGCAAACAGGGGTCACAAGACCCATCATACAGAGCATACAAGCAACAAGCGGAAGCATTACATGTCTGCGTACAGACATCTACAAAAGAAAAAGGCTGAAGAGCCTGACTATCTACAACATCCGATCAAGATCGTAGCTGAGGTACTAGCTACTAGTTGAAGTCCACGAGAACACTAGTAAGACCGAAGTCTCAGCTGCAAAAACATAAATAAAGCAACATGAGTACAAAGGTACTCAGCAAGACTTACATCAGATCCTATCGTACATGCATTTGTATCAAGAGGGTAATGTGGGGTTTAGTTGCAGCAAGCTAGCTTTGACTCTGTGGCTATCCTATTCTACGACTACCAGAAACTCTGGAGGTGAAACAACGTACACGAGTCCACTAATCACCACACAATACACTACTATGGATTCATCCCCGTCTCCCTACGAGAAGGCCATCCATAGCACTCACACTTGTCTTGAGCCTTTTAGAGTATCCACTTTAAGTTGTCTATGTACCATGTAAGCATCCAAGAAGTCCATAACCGCGGACCCGGCTATTCGAATAGATCATGTTAACCCTGCAGGGGTGTACTTCTTCACACACGCTCTCGCCACTTACCGCCATGTACACGTTATGTATCTCGGCAACCTTCAAGCGGAAGCCTGGCGAGGGTGTCGGCCACGACCTGACTAACCACACAAGACTCTAGTCCAGGTTTATCGCCTATTCGGGTTCCATCCGCAAGGAGATCCGGCCGGGGTGTCGCTCACGGCCCCAAACGATGTGTACAGGGTTCCCGAGCCGACCATCCGGGTGCCACTCGGTACACCAGGCCACGTGTGCCTAGTCTGTCCCAAGCCCACCCTGCCGGGTGCCACTTGGTAGAAAAATAGCACTACCTACAAACACCAGAAACTAGTTGCGACTCCTGGACAGAGATCAAGTTGGTTAATAAGTCGAGAGAGCTTGGAGCGCCCGGAGCCCAATGTGTGGTAGTATCGAGTCATTGGACAACATACACAGAACTCAGGGCTTAAGGACGGTTCCAGTGAGACAACCCACCATGTACTCCTACATGGCCTCTCACCGCTACCTTTACCAAATCGTGTTCACACACTTCACTCTCAGCATCAGAACATATCGTAACACTCCAATTCATTCCCAATGAATCAGACCTGACACAACTCTAAGCAATAGCAGGCATAGCATGGTAGGAACACATCAGTGGCTTCAATCAACTCCTACACATGCTAGTGGGTTTCAATTATTTACTGTGGCAATGACAGGTCATGCAGAGGAAGGGGTTCAACTACCGCAGCACAAAGTAGCAGATGAATCGTTGTTATCCTAATGCAATAACTGAGAGCAGGAGCGAGAGAGTAGGGTTTTATCGAGATGAACAAGGGGGTTTGCTTGCCTGGTAAAACAACAAGGGAGGCACTGCTTCACAGACAGGTACTCTGGAACGTCTCCGGAGCAGGACCTATCGAGAAGGAACGGTGCCGGCAATCAAAACACAATCATATGCAGCAATATGATGCATGAACATGGCATGTAGATGTGATGTTGTTGAGCTAATGCAACTAGTAAACATTTGGTTTGAAGTCCTTTTGAACCAAAGGTTCAAATGCATTTCTAAATTAAGTCTCTTATATATGCCCTAATGTGTTTTCCCATATTCAGCATGTATAAGTTGGTTTTTCATGCATGAAACTAGTACAGATGGAAAGATTGCATTTTTCTGATAATTTTTCATATATAAATTATTTAAATCTGAGCTACGGTTGAATTGTTATGAATTTTTGAAGTTTTAAATCATTTTCTGGATTTTCTGAATTATTTAATTCCAGAAAATATAAAATTGTGTCAGCATGACGTCAGCACGACGTCAGCGGTCAACTGGGCTGGTCTGGTCAAACCTGACATGTGGGAACCACACGTCAGTGACAGGGGGGTTAACAGGGGTTAATTAATTTAATTAAAAGGTTAGGGGGGGTCGGGCCCACTGGTCAGCGACCCTGGGGGGTCAAACCCGGTCATCTCACCGGCGTTTAGCCGCCGGCGAGGCCAGACGCGGCGGAGGAAGTGCATTTGCACGTTACGGCCACCAAACGGGAGGCGGAGAGCATCTACGAGCTCCTGGGAACGAGCCGCAGCTCTTGGTGGTGATGGTTGAGCTCGGGGTGGCCGGAGACGTCGCCGGCGACGACTTTGGCGGTCGCCGGAGCTCGGGCGCCGATGGAAACGGCGCCACCGTGCACGGGAGGAACAACGGGTAGCAACTACGCGTTCTGCAGGCTCCCACAAAGCCAACGGGCATGTGCACGGGGCCGATTGGCCATCGGAGCCTCGTCGGCGACGAGTTCGTGCGGCGGTGTGCTTCGGGCATCATGGGAAGTGGTGCTACAATGAGCGCTAGGCCGTGGGGATAGGGGGAAACGACGGAGGAGCTCACTGGGAGGTCGAAGCGCAGCTCAGTGGGCCTGGGGACGACCTAGACGGCGCGAATCGAAGACGAGGTCACCGGCGGCCGAAGGTTGAAGAAGAGCTCGAAGTCGACGCTGCAGGGCTTCCGGCGGGGCGTGGTTCGGTGAGGGGAGTCGAGGACGACGTCGTGGAGCTCGTGGGCACAACCGAGGGGCGAGGGGGTGGCTGTGGCCGTGGTGGTTCTCGTCGGCGGCGGCCGCCGCGTTCGGTGGAAGTGAGGGGGAGCCAGAGGAGGGGAGGAGGGCGAGGGAGAGTGAGAGCGGTGCGGGGCAGCTGCGTGGCTTCGTCCGGGGCATC
>NC_041380.1:428173196-428184072 GCF_002162155.2 Triticum dicoccoides
TCCAACCAACGTCTTTGCCTAAGGTTCAGATCCGGTTGGGTGAAGATATACTTGAGACTCTGGTGATCGGTGTAAATCTCGCAACGTTTACCAAGGAGGTAATGTCGCCAGGTCTTGAGTGCATAGACTACGGCTGCAAGCTCTAGATCATGTGTAGGATAATTCTCCTCATGTGGATGCAACTGTCGAGATGCATAGGCAATCACATGACGATCCTGCATAAGAATGCAACCTAGTCCCTGTCGTGAGGCGTCGCAGTAGATAATAAAGTCTTTAGTGAAATCCGGTGGCACAAGTATGGGAGCAGAGGTCAGGCGCCTTTTCAGTTCCTGAAAACTGTACTCACACTGTGGGGACCACTCGAACTTTTTATCTTTCTTGAGAAGTTCCGTGAGGGGTTTGGCTACTTTGGAGAAGTTTTCAACAAAGCGGCGACAATAGCTGGCTAGACCAAGGAAGCTCCTAACTTGTTTCACTGTTTCAGGTGGAGTCCAATCGAGAACGGCCTTGACTCTCTCGGGATTGACAGCAATGCCCTTACCAGAGATTACGTGGCCTAGGTAGGTCACTTATGACAACCAAAATTCACACTTGGAGAACTTGGCATAAAGGCGGTGCTCTCTGAGTTTTTCTAGAACAAGTCTAAGATGTTCGGCATGCTCTTCCTCGTTCTTCGAGTAAATAAGAATATCATCGAGGTAAACCACGACGAACTTATCTAAGTACTCCATGAAGATCGAGTTCATCAGGCGGGAAAATGTGGCTGGGGCGTTGGTTAGGCCAAAGGACATGACACTGTACTCGTACTGGCCATAACGAGTGACAAAAGCTGTCTTGGGAATGTCCCCGTTTCTGATCTTGATTTGGTGGTATCCTAACCTTAAATCCATCTTGGAGAAGACTGAGGATCCAGCGAGCTGATCATACAGGTCGTTGATCCTGGGGAGCGGATACTTGTTCTTGATCGTGACCAAATTAACGGGACGATAATCAACGACCATCCGGTCCGTACCGTCTTTCTTCTTGACAAAGAGGACGGGGCAAGCCCAAGGAGAAGAACTAGGACGGATGAAACCCTTTTGCAAGGACTCATCGAGTTGTTTCTTAAGCTCGGCTAGTTCTAAGGGTGCCATCTTGTAAGGTCTCCGGGAGATTGGAGCTGTTCCTGGAATAAGATCTATGACGAACTCTACATCTCTGTCAGGTGGAACACCTGGCAGTTCCTCTGGAAAGACATCCGGAAAGTCACGGACTACCGGGATATCTTCAAGGTCTGGAAGAGGGCTGGCATTAAGAGAATAGAGCTGACGCTCTGCAACTCTAGTGGAGACGGTGACTATCTTGCCAGACGGGTGTGTAAGCTGAACAGATCTTGTGTAACAATCAATCTTGGCATGATGAGCTGTCATCCAGTCCATACCCAAGATGATGTTAATATCTGAAGACTTGAGGGCTACAAATGCTGCAAGGAATACAAGTCTATCAACAAGGATTTCATTACCATGGCTGATTCTGGTGGTCTGCCATCTAGACCCTGGGGTTTGGATTTCAAGCGGAGTTGGCATATCACAAAATGACATGTCGTGCAAACGAGCATAGCCTTCAGAAATGAAGGAGTGAGATGCTCCAGTATCGAATAGAACTGATGCTGGGTGACAATTGACAAGGAGTGTACCAAGAACGACATCCGGATCATCATGAGCATCTTTAGCTGAGACGTGATGCACACGTCCACGTTCAGTGGAAACTGACTTGGCACTGATCATCTTGCGTGATGGCTTAACGCAGCCAACAGTCTTCTCGGGCTGGGGTGGAGCATAACTAGTCTGAGAGCAGTCACGTGCATAGTGTCCTGACTTCCCGCATGTGAAGCAAGTCCCTGAGGTTGGACGGGGACCCGCACTAACAAGCGGTCTACCAGTAGGCCTGGGTGGAACATACGACTGAGCTGGGGAAGGCACCACATAAGACGGCCTCGGTGTATAACCGGAAGGAAGAGCGGAGTTTGGAACCCAAATCCGGCGTTTCTGGGAGCTAGAGCCAGAGGGAGATCCCAAATCACGGGTGTGCTTACGAGACTCCTCGTAAGTGAGTTGAGCTGTCTCTGCATTGATGGCCTTGTTCACAAGGGCTTGGAATGTATCGCAATGATGCAAGTGAAGATCACGACGCAACTTGGGGTTGAGACCCTTCCGGAACCTAGCCTGCTTCTTAGCATCCGTGGACACTTCTTCTGTGGCATAGCGGGCAAGGTTCTCGAACTCTCTGCTATAAGCATCAACAGCCATATTACTCTGGGTGAAACTACAGAACTCTTCTCTCTTGCGATCAATGAGGGCCTGGGGAATGTGATGCTCGCGAAAAGCCTCAGTGAAATCCTTCCAGGTAGGAATCTGGCCAGCTGGAAGCATAGCCTCGTAGTTCTGCCACCAAAGACTAGCAGGACTTTCCAGGTGATATGTGGCATAAGTGACCTTGTCATCTTCAGCTACGCTCGCGGAACGCAGCTTATGGGTGATGCTACGGAGCCAGTCATCTGCATCGAGTGGCTCGATGGAATGATGAAAGGTAGGTGGGTGCAAACGAATGAAGTCATGAATGGTCACAGACTTGTTGGACAGATGTGCGGTGTTCTCCTCGATACGTGCCAACAAGTGGTTGGACTCACGCTTGTTCCTTTCCATCTCTAGCATGAACTCTGTCAACGAAGGCTGGTCGGGAGGATCCTCATCCCTACCATCTCCGTGATTCTGGTTACGAGCAACGGAACTTCGCTTGGCTGATGACATCCTGAGAAACGAATCAAGGACGGAATCAGCAACAACTAAGGACTGTAGAATGTAGGACAAGGAATTAGTATCACTCGAACTCCTAGGGAAAATCCGGCAGCATAACGGCAGTAAAATGCTCAGAATGAGACATCCTACTAAAAATGGGGTAGTAACATACTTATCATCATCACTCAAGGTTCTGAGATCATACTAAGCAGACTACACCGGAAATACTCAAAGCTGGGATATGACTCTGATCAACCAATCCTATGGAACTACGGAGTAGTAACACGTGACCCTGATAGACGGAGGAGAAGCCTAGTTCCTTAACCCCGTCGGAAAGATAGGACGACTCAGATCAGAAGGTCATGAGGTAAAGGAGTAAAAAGAGCCTTACGTTCCTTCCCACAATCAATTCCCTTACATAACTAAAGAATTTCTAGACTCAACTTCGACCAGTATGGCTTGGTAAACCTACAGGCAGTCAGGCTCTGATACCAGCGCTGTCAGGACCCCGACTCGATGCCACATCGATCTAGCATGTAACACCTCATATCGCTTTGCGGCCTCACGCACGGTATCCCCACGGTGTCGCCTTACCTTTGCCCGGGACCGTTTGCGCATTTTGGCACACGTATATGATGGTGTCGCTAGCATCCATATGATAAAGAGCCCGGGCTGACATGGCTAGTCGTAAACCCAAAGTGGCACTAACTTACAGGGACAGGCATCCATGACCCAGCATCGAACGTGTCGGTCATCAGCGAGTGAATCCAGGCTGTAGCACTGGGCTAACAGGACTCCGGTGAACCGGGCTGTAGCGGGCTAGCAGGACTCCGGTATTCATCGCGTGACATTTCCCCGAAGGGACAGACACAGGATCGAAGAAGGACACATGCCGGCCTGCCTAAGTGTTCCGGAGCAGTAGCAAGCTACCAGGGCTCAGTGGAAGCACTAGGAGACATTTCCCGGTAAGAGAGGCTACTAAGAATAAACAACTAGATAGTCAGATCCCACACATAGCAATACACATTACACGTACGCATAACATGCAAGTATGTGCTGTACAACATGGCATCACAGCATAACTCATCAACTCATATAGATAAAGGCTCAGAAGAGCCGTCATAGCATATATTGCAAACAGGGGTCACAAGACCCATCATACAGAGCATACAAGCAACAAGCGGAAGCATTACATGTCTGGGTACAGACATCTACAAAAGAAAAAGGCTGAAGAGCCTGACTATCTACAACATCCGATCAAGATCGTAGCTGAGGTACTAGCTACTAGTCGAAGTCCACGAGAACACTAGTAAGACTGAAGTCTCAGCTGCAAAAACATAAATAAAGCAACATGAGTACAAAGGTACTCAGCAAGACTTACATCAGATCCTATCGTACATGCATTTGTATCAAGAGGGTAATGTGGGGTTTAGTTGCAGCAAGCTAGCTTTGACTCTGTGGCTATCCTATTCTACGACTACCAGAAAATCTGGAGGTGAAACAACGTACACGAGTCCACTAATCACCACACAATACACTACTATGGATTCATCCCCGTCTCCCTACGAGAAGGCCATCCATAGCACTCACACTTGTCTTGAGCCTTTTAGAGTATCCACTTTAAGTTGTCTATGTACCATGTAAGCATCCAAGAAGTCCATAACCGCGGACCCGGCTATTCGAATAGATCATGTTAACCCTGCAGGGGTGTACTTCTTCACACACGCTCTCGCCACTTACCGCCATGTACACGTTATGTATCTCGGCAACCTTCAAGCGGAAGCCTGGCGAGGGTGTCGGCCACGACCTGACTAACCACACAAGACTCTAGTCCAGGTTTATCGCCTATTCGGGTTCCATCCGCAAGGAGATCCGGCCGGGGTGTCGCTCATGGCCCCAAACGATGTGTACAGGGTTCCCGAGCCCACCATCCGGGTGCCACTCGGTACACCAGGCCACGTGTGCCTAGTCTGTCCCAAGCCCACCCTGTCGGGTGCCACTTGGTAGAAAAATAGCACTACCTACAAACACCAGAAACTAGTTGCGACTCCTGGACAGAGATCAAGTTGGTTAATAAGTCGAGAGGGCTTGGAGCGCCCGGAGCCCAATGTGTGGTAGTATCGAGTCATTGGACAACATACACAGAACTCAGGGCTTAAGGACGGTTCCAGTGAGACAACCCACCATGTACTCCTACATGGCCTCTCACCGCTACCTTTACCAAATCGTGTTCACACACTTCACTCTCAGCATCAGAACATATCGTAACACTCCAATTCATTCCCAATGAATCAGACCTGACACAACTCTAAGCAATAGCAGGCATAGCATGGTAGGAACACATCAGTGGCTTCAATCAACTCCTACACATGCTAGTGGGTTTCAATTATTTACTGTGGCAATGACAGGTCATGCAGAGGAAGGGGTTCAACTACCGCAGCACAAAGTAGCAGATGAATCATTGTTGTCCTAATGCAATAACTGAGAGCAGGAGCGAGAGAGTAGGGTTTTATCGAGATGAACAAGGGGGTTTGCTTGCCTGGTAAAACAACAAGGGAGGCACTGCTTCACAGACAGGTACTCTGGAACGTCTCCGGAGCAGGACCTATCGAGAAGGAACGGTGCCGGCAATCAAAACACAATCATATGCAGCAATATGATGCATGAACATGGCATGTAGATGTGATGCTGTTGAGCTAATGCAACTAGTAAACATTTGGTTTGAAGTCCTTTTGAACCAAAGGTTCAAATGCATTTCTAAATTAAGTCTCTTATATATGCCCTAATGTGTTTTCCCATATTCAGCATGTATAAGTTGGTTTTTCATGCATGAAACTAGTACAGATGGAAAGATTGCATTTTTCTGATAATTTTTCATATATAAATTATTTAAATCTGAGCTACGGTTGAATTGTTATGAATTTTTGAAGTTTTAAATCATTTTCTGGATTTTCTGAATTATTTAATTCCAGAAAATATATAATTGCGTCAGCATGACGTCAGCACGACGTCAGCGGTCAACTGGGCTGGTCCGGTCAAACCTGACATGTGGGACCCACACGTCAGTGACAGGGGGGTTAACAGGGGTTAATTAATTTAATTAAAAGGTTAGGGGGGGTCGGGCCCACTGGTCAGCGACCCTGGGGGGTCAAACCCGGTCATCTCGCCGGCGTTTAGCCGCCGGCGAGGCCAGACGCGGCGGAGGAAGTGCATTTGCACGTTACGGCCACCAAACGGGAGGCGGAGAGCATATACGAGCTCCTGGGAACGAGCCGCAGCTCTTGGTGGTGATGGTTGAGCTCGGGGTGGCCGGAGACGTCGCCGGCGATGACTTTGGCGGTCGCCGGAGCTCGGGCGCCGATGGAAACGGCGCCACCGTGCACGGGAGGAACAACGGGTAGCAACTACGCGTTCTGCAGGCTCCCACAAAGCCAACGGGCATATGCACGGGGCCGATTGGCCACCGGAGCCCCGTCGGCGACGAGTTCGTGCGGCGGTGTGCTTCGGGCATCATGGGAAGTGGTGCTACAACGAGCGCTAGGCCGTGGGGATAGGGGGAAAAGACGGAGGAGCTCACTGGGAGGTCGAAGCGCAGCTCAGTGGGCCTGGGGACGACCTAGACGGCGCGAATCGAAGACGAGGTCACCGGCGGCCGAAGGTTGAAGAAGAGCTCGAAGTCGACGCTGCAGGGCTTCCGGCGGGGCGTGGTTCGGTGAGGGGAGTCGAGGACGACGTCGCGGAGCTCGTGGGCACAACCGAGGGGCGAGGGGGTGGCTGTGGCCGTGGTGGGTCTCGTCGGCGGCGGCGGCCGCGTTCGGTGGAAGTGAGGGGGAGCCAGAGGAGGGGAGGAGGGCGAGGGAGAGTGAGAGCGGTGCGGGGCAGCTGCGTGGCTTCGTCCGGGGCATCGAGGGCGAGAGAAGGAAGCAGGAGGTGGCCAGCAGGGGGGGAGGTGGCGCGCGCGCGTGCCGGCGAGCGTCGGGCACACGCCGTTCCCCTGTCGGGGGGGAAGACGACAGAGGAGGGGGGGCCAGGCGGGCTGGGCCGCCTCCTGGCTGGGCCGGCCTGCTGCTGCTGGGCTGCACAGGGGAGGGGAGGCCCAGGTAAGCCCCTCCTTCTTTTATTTTTGTTTTCTAATTTTTCTGACATTTGTTTTGATTTAATAAATATATTAAATCATTTAATTTCCTTATGCCAATTTTTGCAGGAGCTAGATATATTATTCCAGAGCTCTTTTATAATTGGCATAATTTTTGGACCATATTTCATATATATAGAAATATATTTCCAATGCAAATATTTATCGAATTGATCCAAATGGCCAAAATAAATATCCATGAGCTCCTAAAAATATTGTTTTGATTTTTATCTCTGTCCAATATTTTTAGAGGGCATCATGAGCATTTTCTTGGACCCTTTTGGAGAAATTTTTATTTGGGTCATTTTCAAAAATGATTCTGAGGGTTTCCACCAATCCTCATTTCAAATTAAATGAAATTTAAATATGATGCACAAATAGCTAGCTAGTCTAAGTCATACCAGACTAGGGATGTGACACCTCAAGTCTTCAGATATTAACATCATCTTGGGTATGGACTGGATGACAGCTCATCATGCCAAGATTGATTGTTACACAAGATCTGTTCAGCTTACACACCCGTCTGGCAAGATAGTCACCGTCTCCACTAGAGTTGCAGAGCGTCAGCTCTATTCTCTTAATGCCAGCCCTCTTCCAGACCTTGAAGATATCCCGGTAGTCCGTGACTTTCCGGATGTCTTTCCAGAGGAACTGCCAGGTGTTCCACCTGACAGAGAAGTAGAGTTTGTCATAGATCTTATCCCAGGAACAGCTCCAATCTCCCGGAGACCTTACCAGATGGCACCCTTAGAACTAGCCGAGCTTAAGAAACAACTTGATGAGTCCTTGCAAAAGGGTTTCATCCGTCCTAGTTCTTCTCCTTGGGCTTGCCCCGTCCTCTTTGTCAAGAAGAAAGACGGTACGGACCGGATGGTCGTTGATTATCGTCCCGTTAATTTGGTCACGATAAAGAACAAGTATCCGCTCCCCAGGATCAATGACCTGTATGATCAGCTCGCTGGATCCTCAGTTTTCTCCAAGATGGATTTAAGGTTAGGATACCATCAAATCAAGATCAGAAACGGGGACATTCCCAAGACAGCTTTTGTCACTCGTTATGGCCAGTACGAGTACACGGTCATGTCCTTTGGTCTAACCAACGCTCCAGCAACATTCTCCCGCTTGATGAACTCGATCTTCATGGAGTACTTAGATAAGTTCGTCGTGGTTTACCTCGATGATATTCTTATTTACTCGAAGAACGAGGAAGAGCATGCCGAACATCTTAGACTCGTGTTAGAAAAACTCAGAGAGCACCGCCTTTATGCCAAGTTCTCCAAGTGTGAATTTTGGTTGTCAGAAGTGACCTACTTAGGCCACGTAATCTCTGGTAAGGGCATTGCTGTCAATCCCGAGAGAGTTCAAGCCGTTCTCGATTGGACTCCGCCTGAGACCGTTAAACAAGTTAGGAGTTTCCTTGGCCTAGCCAGCTATTGTCGCCGCTTTGTTGAAAACTTCTCCAAAGTAGCCAAACCCCTCACGGAGCTTCTCAAGAAAGATAAAAAGTTTGAGTGGTCCCCACAGTGTGAGTACAGTTTTCAGGAACTGAAAAGACGCCTGACTTCTGCTCCCATACTTGTGCCACCGGATTTCACTAAAGACTTTGTTATCTACTGCGACGCCTCACGACAGGGACTAGGTTGCATTCTTATGCAGGATCGTCATGTGATTGCCTATGCATCTCGACAGTTGCATCCACATGAGGAGAATTATCCTACACATGATCTAGAGCTTGCAGCCGTAGTCTATGCACTCAAGACCTGGCGACATTATCTCCTTGGTAAACGTTGCGAGATCTACACCGATCACCAGAGTCTCAAGTATATCTTCACCCAACCAGATTTGAACCTTAGGAAAAGACGTTGGTTGGAGTTGATCACAGATTATGATCTAGGGATTACCTACACCCCAGGCAAAGCCAATGTCATGGCTGATGCTCTAAGCCGTAAATCCTATTGCAACAATCTCATGTTGCAGCAAGGCCAACCACTTCTCCATGAGGAATTCTGTAAGCTTAATCTTCACATTGCTCCTCACGGATTCCTTTCTACCTTGGTGGCTTAACCTACCCTTGTGGATCTTATCATAGAAGCCCAGAAGCATGATACAGGGATTACCCTGATCAAGAGAAACATTAAGAAGGGAGTTGGTGGATGTTTCTCTATGGATGATCGTGGTGTTGTTCTCTTTGAGAATCGCTTGGTGGTTCCCAAGAAGCAACATCTTCGTCAGTTGATTCTTAAGGAGGCGCATGAATCTCCTCTCAAGATTCATCCCGGTAGTACTAAGATGTATCAGGACCTACGCCAGAGGTTCTGGTGGACTAGAATGAAGAGAGAAATCGCTGAGTTCATTGCTAAATGTGACATTTGTTGTCGCGTTAAGGCAGAGCATCAAAGGCCTGCTGGCACCCTTCAGCCTTTAGCTATTCCTGAGTGGAAATGGGATAAAGTTGGTATGGACTTCATTACCGGCTTTCCCAGGACCAAGAAAGGGAATAACACTATCTTCGTAGTCGTTGATCGTCTTTCCAAAGTGGCTCACTTCCTTCCTGTTCGGGAAAGTATCACTGCTGGTCAGCTTGCTGACTTATATATTTCTCGAATAGTGTCACTTCATGGTGTTCCACTAGAGATCAATTCAGACCGTGGCAGTCTTTTCACTTCTCATTTTTGGGAGAGTTTCCAAACTGCCATGGGAACCCATCTTTCCTTCAGTACCGCTTTCCACCCTCAGTCGAGTGGTCAGGTGGAACGGGTCAATCAAATTCTCGAAGACATGCTCAGAGCTTGCGTTATCTCATTCGGTATGGATTGGGAGAAATGTCTTCCATTCGCCGAATTTGCTTATAACAATAGCTACCAATCCAGCCTCAAGAAAGCTCCTTTTGAGGTTCTCTACGGACGAAGATGTCGAACACCTTTGAACTGGTCAGAAACCGGTGAAAGACAATTCTTTGGACCGGATATGATCCAGGAGGCAGAAGAGCAAGTTCGCATCATTCGTGAGAATTTGAAAACAACCCAGTCTCGTCAGAAGAGCCAGTACGATCGTCATCATAAGGATATGACCTATGAGATTGGCGACCAAGCTTACCTTCGGGTTACTCCTTTGAAGGGTACCCATCGTTTCGGTATCAAGGGCAAGTTGGCTCCTCGTTACATTGGTCCTTTTCGTATTCTCGCTAATCGAGGAGAGGTTGCCTACCAATTGGAACTACCCCCACATATTTCTCGAGTTCATGATGTCTTCCACGTCTCTCAACTCAGGCGTTGCTTCTCGGATCCCATCCGCGGAGTGGACCACGAAACGCTTGATCTCCAAGATAACCTCACATACCGAGAGTACCCGGTTCGCATTCTTGATCAAGCAGAGCGTGTTACCCGACGTCAGAACATCAAGTTTCGCAAAGTTCAGTGGTCTCATCATTCCGAGAGAGAGGCTACTTGGGAGCGAGAAGATCGTCTTCGACTGGAGTACCCCGCTTTCTTCCCGTCGACCCCTTAATCTCGGGACGAGATTCTTTCAAGTGGGGGCGAGTTGTCACATCCCTAGTCTGGTATGACCTAGGCTAGCTAGCCATTTGTGCATCATATTTAAATTTCATTTAAATTTGAAATGAGGATTGGTGGAACCCTCAGAATCATTTTTGAAAATGACCCAAATAAAAATTTCTCCAAAAGGGTCCAAGAAAATGCTCATGTTGCCCTCTGAAAATATTGGACAGAGATAAAAATCAAAACAATATTTTTAGGAGCTCATGGACATTTATTTTGGCCATTTGGATTAATTCGATAAATATTTGCATTGGAAATATATTTCTATATATATGAAATATGGTCCAAAAATTATGCCAATTATAAAAGAGCTCTGGAATAATATATCTAGCTCCTGCAAAAATTGGCATAAGGAAATTAAATGATTTAATATATTTATTAAATCAAAACAAATGTCAGAAAAATTA
>NC_041380.1:428184856-428286905 GCF_002162155.2 Triticum dicoccoides
CCCATGCTCATCCCCTCCTCTGGCTCCCCCTCACTTCCACCGAACGCGGCCGCCGCCGCCGACGAGAACCACCACGGCCACAGCCACCCCCTCGCCCCTCGGTTGTGCCCACGAGCTCCGCGACGTCGTCCTCGACCCCTTCACCGAACCACGCCCCGCCGGAAGCCCTGCAGCGTCGACTTCGAGCTCTTCTTCAACCTTCGGCCGCCGGTGACCTCGTCTTCGATTCGCGCCGTCTAGGTCGTCCCCAGGCCCACTGAGCTGCGCTTCGACCTCCCAGTGAGCTCCTCCGTCGTTTCCCCCTAACCCCATGGCCTAGCGCTCGTTGTAGCACCACTTCCCATGATGCCCGAAGCACACCGCCGCACGAACTCGTCGCCGACGAGGCTCCGGTGGCCAATCGGCCCCGTGCATATGCCCGTTGGCTTTGTGGGAGCCTGCAGAACGCGTAGTTGCTACCCGTTGATCCTCCCGTGCACGGTGGCGCCGTTTTCATCGGCGCCCGAACTCCGGCGACCGCCAAAGTCGTCGCCGGCGACGTCTCCGGCCACCCCGAGCTCAACCATCACCATCAAGAGCTGCGGCTCGTTCCCAGGAGCTCGTAGATGCTCTCCGCCTCCCGTTTGGTGGCCGTAACGTGCAAATGCACTTCCTCCGCCGCGCTCGGCCTCGCCGGCGGCTAAACGCCGGCGAGTTGACCGGGTTTGACCCCCAGGGTCGCTGACCAGTGGGCCCGACCCCCCCTAACCTTTTAATTAAATTAAATTAACCCATGTTAACCCCCTGTCACTGACGTGTGGGTCCCACACGTCAGATTTGACCTGGACAGCCGCGTTGACCACTGACGTCGTGCTGACGTCATGCTGACGCAATTATATATTTTCTGGAATTAAAATAATTCAGAAAATCCAGAAAATGATTTAAACTTCAAAAATTCATAGCAATTCAACCGTAACTCAGATTAAAATAATTTATATATGAAAAATTATAAGAAAAATGCAACCTTTCCATCTGTACTAGTTTCATGCATGAAAAACCAACTTATACATGCTGAATATGGGAAAACACATTAGGGCATATATAAGAGACTTAATTTAGAAATGCATTTGAACCTTTAGTTCAAATGGACTTCAAACCAAATGTTTACTAGATGCATTAGCTCAAACAGCATCACATCTACATGCCATGTTCATGCATCATATTGTTGCATATGATTGTGTTTTGATTGCCGGCACCGTTCCTTCTCGATAGGTCCTGCTCCGGAGACGTTCCAGAGTACCTGTCTGTGAAGCAGTGCCTCCCTTGTTGTTTTACCAGGCAAGCAAACCCCCTTGTTCATTTCGATAAAACCCTACTCTCTCGCTCCTGCTCTCAGTTATTGCATTAGGGGAACAACGATTCATCTGCTACTTTGCACTGCGGTAGTTGAACCCATTCCTCTGCATGACCTGTCATTGCCACAGTAAATAGTTGAAACCCACTAGCATGTGTAGGAGTTGATTGAAGCCATTGTTGTGTTCCTACCATGCTATGCCTGCTATTGCTTAGAGTTGTGTCAGGTCTGGTTCATTGGGAATGAATTGGAGTGTTACGATATGTTCTGATGCTGAGAGTGAAGTGTGTGAACACGATTTGGTAAAGGTAGCGGTGAGAGGCCGTGTAGGAGTACATGGTGGGTTGTCTCACTGGAACCGTCCTTAAGCACTGAGTTCTATGTATGTTGTCCAATGACTCGATACTACCACACATTGGGTTCCGGTAACTCGACCCCTCTCGACTTATTAACCAACTTGGTCTCTGTCCAGGAGTCGCAACTAGTTTCTGGTGTTTGTAGGTAGTGCTATTTTTCTACCAAGTGGCACCCGGCAGGGTGGGCTTGGGACAGACTAGGCACACGTGGCCTGGTGTACCGAGTGGCACCCGGATGGTGGGCTCGGGAACCCTGTACACATCGTTTGAGGCCGTGAGCGACACCCCGGCCGGATCTCCTTGCGGATGAAACCCGAATAGGCGATAAACCTGGGCTAGAGTCTTGTGTGGTTAGTCAGGTCGTGGCCGACACCCTCGCCAGGCTTCCGCTTGAAGGTTGCCGAGATACATGACGTGTACATGGCGGTAAGTGGCGAGAGCGTGTGTGAAGAAGTACACCCCTGCAGGGTTAACATGATCTATTTGAATAGCCGGGTCCGCGGTTATGGACTTCTTGGATGCTTACATGGTACATAGACAACTTGAAGTGGATACTCTAAAATGCTCAAGACAAGTGTGAGTGCTATGGATGGCCTTCTCGTAGGGAGACGGGGATGAATCCATAGTAGTGTATTGTATGGTGATTAGTGGACTCGTGTTCGTTGTTTCACCTCCAGAGTTTCTGGTAGTCGTAGATTAGGATAGCCACAGAGTCAAAGCTGGCTTGCTGCAACTAAACCCCACATTACCCTCTTGATACAAATGCATGTATGATAGGGTCTGATGTAAGTCTTGCTGAGTACCTTTGTACTCATGTTGCTTTATTTATGTGTTTGCAGCGGAGACTTCGGTCTTACTAGTGTTCTCGTGGACTTCGACTAGTAGCTAGTACCTCAGCTACGATCTTGATCGGACGTTGTAGATAGTCAGGCGTTCAGCCTTTTTCATTTATAGATGTCTGTACTCAGACATGTAATGCTTCCGCTTGTTGCTTGATTGCTCTGACTGTTGGGTCATGTGACCCCTGTTTGTAATAATGCTGTGATGGCTCTTCTGAGCCTTTATCTATATGAGTTGTTGAGTTATGCTGTGATGCCATGTTGTACAGCACATACTTGCATGTTATGCGTACGTGTAATGTGTATTGCTATGTGTGGGATCTGACTATCTAGTTGTTTATTCTTAGTAGCCTCTCTTACCGGGAAATGTCTCCTAGTGCTTCCACTGAGCCCTGGTAGCTTGCTACTGCTCCGGAACACTTAGGCAGGTCGGCATGTGTCCTTCTTCGATCATGTGTCTGTCCCTTCGGGGAAATGTCACGCGATGAATACCGGAGTCCTGCTAGCCCGCTACAGCCCGGTTCACCGGAGTCCTGTTAGCCCAGTGCTACAGCCTGGATTCACTCGCTGATGACCGACACGTTCGATGCTGGGTCATGGATGCCTGTCCCTGTAAGTTAGTGCCACTTTGGGTTTACGACTAGCCATGTCAGCCCGGGCTCTTTATCATATGGATGCTAGCGACACCATCATATACGTGTGCCAAAATGCGCAAACGGTCCCGGGCAAAGGTAAGGCGACACCCGTGGGGATACCGTGCGTGAGGCCGCAAAGCGATATGAGGTGTTACATGCTAGATCGATGTGGCATCGAGTCGGGGTCCTGACAGTAGTGGACTCGTGTGCGAGAACTATTTTACTAGTGGAGTACCGTAGGATAGTTTAGCCAAGAGTCAAAGCTGGCTTGCTGCAATAACCCCACCACCTTCTTGAGAATAAGCATGTATAGTAGGTTCTGATGTAAGACTTGCTGAGTACCTTGTACTCATGTTTGCTTATTTATTATTTTCAGATGACAACACCGCCCCCTCCGATGGGTTTTATGTAGACCTTGATGTCGACGAGTGACTAGCCACCCAAGTGGTGATCCTGGCCATGGAGGGCCCTATGTAGATAGACAGGCTTCGAGAAGCCTTCTTTCTTTCTAGTGTCTGTACTCAGACTAGTTTCTTCCGTATGTGCTTGTATGATTGTATGACTTGAGTGTCGGGTCATGTGACCCCTATCTGTATGAACATGTTATGTATGGCTCTCTGGAGCCTTTAAATAAAGTACTTGAGTTGTAGAGTTTTTTTGTGATGCCATGTTGTATGTACTCATATCGACAATATTGTATGTATGATTGAAATGCTTGGTATGAGTGGGATCCGACAATCTAGTTGTTTATCCTTGGCAGCCTTTCTTATGGGGAAATGTAGTCTAGTGTTTCTCGAGCCATAGTAGTCCGCTACAGCCCGGTTCACCGGAGTCCTGCTAGCCCATCACTACTGCTCAGGACACTTGACTGGCCGACATGTGTTTCACGTCGTTCCTATGTCTGTCCCTTCGGGGAAATGTCACGCGGTGACTTCCGGAGTCCTGCTTAGCCTGCTACAGCTCGGGTTCCCCGGAGTCCTGTTAGCCCAGTGCTACAGCCCGGAATCACTCGCTGATGACTAACATGCTCGATGTGATTCATGTATGCCTGTCTCCATAGGTCTGTGCCGCTTTGGGTTCACGACTAGCCATGTCGGCCTGGGTTCTCTGTCATATGGATGCTAGCGACACTATCATATACGTGAGCCAAAAGGCGCAAATGGTCCCGGGCCATGGTAAGGCGACACCCGTGGGATACCGTGCGTGAGGCCGCAAAGTGATATGAGGTATTACCGGCTAGATTGATGTGACTTGGAATCGGGGTCCTAACAGCGTTGGCATCAGAGCCGGACTGCTTGTAGGTTCGTTGAGCCAAACTGGTCGATGTCGAGTCCAGAAATGCTTTAGTTATATGTAGGGGAATTGATTGTGGGAGGGAACGTAAGGCTCTTTTACTCCTTTACCTTATGCCTCTGCTCCGAGTCATTCTCTTCTCTTTCAACGTGGGTTAAGGACTAGGGTCTCTTCTTCTATCAGGTTCACGTGTTACTAATACGTAGTAGCTTATAGGATTGTTGTTACAAGTCCCAGTTCAGTTTCTACTATTTTTAGTATGTTGCTAATTGGATCAGAACCTTGATATGATGTTGTTGAGTGGTATTGCAAACTGTTGTGGATGTCTCAAATCATTTTCTGAGCATTTACAGCTGTTATGCTGTCCAATTTTCCGTAGAAATTCTAATGTCTTTGCATTGTGGTTGTACTTTCAGATGGCCAACCGTGTTCAAAACCAAGTGGTTCGCCTGACCCGGTGCCTCGACGTGCCCGGTCATACTGCTATGTTAGTCCGGGTAATGATCGAGACGGGTTACCGTTGGTATCCCGAATACACTGTCGAAGAGCAGTTCCGCGACTTTAATCAAAGCCAATATTTCTGCATTGTCAGGATATTTCCTTCTTATCCTGGATCTACCAAGCCCCTTCACTGTTCCTATGGACTCGGGGTTACTGTTGAGATGGCTGTGCAGGATCCTGCCTATTCCATGATGACCATCATGCGAGTCCGGACTGGCCTGCTTCGGAACACCGACTTCCGTTACATGCCAGCTTCACTTCCGGGAGCGCAAGGGTATCTTCAGGCTATCTATGCTGACTCCACTCAGGAGGACTCATTAACTCATACCACTGCCGAGATGCTCGAAGATAAGGACCGAGAGAATCGGGCCTTGAGGCTGGAGCTTTTCAATACCCGTGCTGATCATTGGGCTACATTGACTCGGTTTGCACCTGCGGTGCAAGCTGGATGTATGGATACAAGGGATCTATATCCTGTGAGATCTAATCTGCCAGACATGGTGGATTAGCATGATGTGGGAGGCATCACCCCACCCCGTGGTCCCCACAGGCCACCGTTTGTTGGTCCAAGACCTCATCCTAGTCCCTTTGGTCCACAAGCTCCTCATGACCGTCTGTTCCCGGGTGACTTCTATGGAGGTGACTTCTATGAGGACTACTACGGAGCTGTCTGAGTTAGTAGTAGTACCACTAGTATTGTAACAGTTGTGTCTCCACTGTCCTGCGTGACTTGTGGAATATGACTTTGTGTGTAATCAATTCCGGAGGTGTAGACAAATAATGTATAGGAGCTTGGAATGCCTCCGATGAGATGTAACGTCTTTCATCATAGTTGTACTGTAGCCTGGGCTTGTACTAAACTATGTATGATGTGTATGACCGTTGAAATATATATGGCAGTTTTATATTACCATGACATACGGATGAACATCTCTGCATTCCGTGTTATCCATTACATTCTGCACTTCCCTGCTAAGTTTGAGCCATCCTTATCTAAACCGTTGTCTTGTTTTCTCCTAGGATGGTCAACACCCGCAGCAACCCTGCTGCCTCGGAGCAGGGGGAAGCCAGTGCAGCTAGGGGTGAAAATCTGCCTCACCCGCCTTCTCTGGCCGAAGTGATGCTGGAGGCGGAAAGAAACAAGCGTGAGACTAACCGCCTGCTGGAGCGGATTGAGCAGAACACTGCACGCCATCAGTGAAATGACTTGGTGTCAATCAATGACTTTATCAAGCTGTACCCACCAAAGTTTAACCATTCCGTCGAGCCCCTCGACGCGGATGACTGGCTTCGCAGCATCACCCACAAGCTACATTCTGCCAACGTAGCCGAAGCCGACAAGGTTACTTACGCTGCCTACCATCTCGAAGGCCCTGCTAGCCTCTGGTGGGAAAATTTTGAAGCTATGCGCCCGGTCGGCCGAATTACTACTTGGGCTGAATTCAGTGAGGCTTTCTGTGAGCATCACATTCCGGAAGGTCTCATGGATCGCAAGAGGGAGGAGTTCTGCAATTTCACCCAAGGAAGACTGACTGTGGATGCTTATAGTCGTGAATTTGGGAATCTGGTGTGTTATGCTCCTGAAGAGGTATCTACTGACGCTAAGAAGCAGGCAAGGTTCCGCAAGGGACTTAGCCCTGAGCTTCGCCGCGATCTTCGTCTGCACGAGTGCACCTCCTTTCAGAAGTTGGTCAACAAAGCCATCAGTGCTGAGACAGGCCAGACTGATTATGGTGCTTCACGCAAGCACTCCCGTGATTTTGGCTCTTCATCCGGCTCTGGAACTCAGAAGCGCCGGGTGTGGATCCCAAGCATGGCACTGCCACCCAGGTTCATCCCGAGGCCATCCTTTGAGGCGCCTTGTCCCAACCAGCAATTTGCACCGCCCAAGCCCTGTGGTGGCCCCGCTGCTAATGCTGCTCCACGCCCCAATGTGGTGACATGCTTCAAGTGTGGAGAGCCAGGTCACTATAGTCGAGAGTGTCCCCAGAACAACCCTAATCAAACTGGAAAGTCCGTTGGCCGTGGTAAGCCCGCGGGAAAGACATTCTACGCCAAGCCGGCCACCACTACCCGTGGCCATGTCAACTATGTTTCAGCCGAGGAGGCTCATGAGGATCCTAACGTCGTCCTTGGTACGCTCCTTGTTAACTGCCATCCGGCATCTGTCCTTTTCGATACTGGAGCATCTCATTCATTCATATCCGAGAACTATGCTCGAATGCATAACACGACATTTTGTGACATGCCCACTTCCATGGTAATTCAAACTCCGGGTTCCAAATGGCAAACTTCTAGAGTAAGCCATGGGAACGAAATCCTTGTCGATAGACTTGTCTTCCTTGCTTCCTTAATAGCTCTCAAGTCCTCGGACATAAACATCATTTTGGGTATGGACTGGATGTCAGCTCATTATGCTAAGATTGATTGTGCCACTAGAACCGTTCAACTTACTCACCCATCGGGCAAGACAGTCAATGTCTTAACTCGAGTGGCCAAGCGCCAGCTCTACTCCCTAAATGCCAACCCCCTTCCAGACCTTGAGGATGTTCCGGTAGTCCGAGACTTTCCGGATGTCTTTCCAGAAGAACTGCCAGGTGTTCCACCTGACAGGGATGTCGAGTTTGTGATAGACCTTGTTCCAGGAACCGTTCCAATTTCTAGAAGACCCTACAAGATGGCACCCTTAGAACTAGCCGAGCTTAAGAACCAACTTGATGAGTCCTTGAAAAAGGGTTTCATCCGTCCTAGTTCCTCTCCTTGGGCTTTTCCGTCCTCTTAATCAAGAAGAAGGATGGAACGGATCGAATGGTTGTAGATTACCGACCTGTCAACTTGGTCACCATCAAGAACAAGTATCTGCTTCCTAGGATCAACGATCTGTATGATCAGCTCGCTGGATCCTCAGTCTTTTCCAAGATGGATTTGAGGTTAGGCTACCATCAGATCAAAATCAGAAACGGGGACAATCCCAAAACGGCCTTTGTTACTCGTTATGGCCAATACGAGTACACTGTTATGTCCTTAAGTTTAACCAATGCCCCAACCACCTTCTCCCGGTTAATAAACTCGGTCTTCATGGAGTATTTGGATAAATTCGTCGTAGTATACCTTGATGACATACTCATCTACTCCAAGCATGAAGAGGAACATGCTGAACATCTAAGGCTGGTATTGATGAAACTTCGAGAGAGTCGCCTTTATGCCAAATTCTCCAAGTGTGAATTTTGGTTGCCAGAAGTGACCTATCTAGGCCATGTAATCTCTGGTAAGGGTATTGTTGTCAATCCCGAGCGAGTTCAAGCCGTCCTTGATTGGACTCCACCTGAGACGGTCAAGCAAGTTCGGAGCTTCCTTGGCTTAGCGAGCTATTGCCGCCGCTTCGTCGAGAACTTCTCCAAGGTTGCTAAACCTCTAACTGAACTCCTCAAGAAAGATAAAAAGTTCGAGTGGACTCCACAGTGCGAGTTCAGCTTTCAGGAACTGAAAAGATGCCTGACATCTGCTCCCGTACTGGTACCACCAGATTTCTCCAAGGACTTTATTATCTATTGCGACGCCTCGCGACAAGGACTAGGTTGAATACTCATGCAAGATCGTCAGGTAATTGCCTATGCTTCACGGCAACTACACCCACAAGAGGAAAATTATCCCACCCATGATCTAGAGCTTGCAGCTGTAGTCCATGCACTCAAAACTTGGCGACATTACCTTCTCGGTAATCGTTGTGAGATCTTCACCGATCACCAAAGTTTGAAATATATCTTCACCCAACCGGATTTGAATCTCAGGCAACGACGTTGGGTCGAGTTGATCTCGGATTACGACTTAGGAATAACTTACACCCCGGGCAAAGCCAATGTCATGGCTGATGCACTAAGTCGTAAATCCTATTGTAACAACCTGATGTTACAACAAAGTCAACCACTTCTCCATGAGGAATTTCGTAAGCTTAATCTTCACATTGTTCCTCGAGGTCTTCTATCCACCCTGGTGGCGAAACCTACCCTTATGGATCAAATCTTAGCTGCCCAGAAGCGTGATAAGGGCATATCCCGGATTAAGGAAAACATTGCTAGCAGAGTTGCTAAATGTTTTTCCATGGATAAGCGGGGTGTTGTCTTCTTCGAGAACCGTTTGGTGGTTCCCAAGAAACAACATATGCGCCAGTTGATCCTTAAGGAAGCTCATGAATCCCCTCTCACCATTCATCCCGGTAGTACTAAAATGTATCAAGACCTACGCCAGAGGTTTTGGTGGACTAGGATGAAGAGAGAAATCGCTCAATACATTGCTAATTGCGACGTTTGTCGTCGTGTTAAGGTAGAGCATCAACGGCCTGCTGGCACCCTTCAACATTCGGCTATTCCTGAATGGAAATGGGATAAAATTAGTATGGATTTCATCACTGGGTTTCCCAGGACCAAGAGAGGGAATAATGCCATCTTCGTCGTGATCGACCGACTTTCCAAATTAGCCCACTTTCTACCTGTTCGTGAGAGTATCACCGCTAGCCAGCTAGACGATTAATACATCTCCCGAATAGTGTCTCTTCATGGTGTCCCATTGGAAATTAACTCAGACCGTGGGAGTCTCTTCACCTCTCGATTTTGGGAAAGTTTCCAAAATGCTATGGGGACTCATCTCTCCTTTAGCACCGCCTTCCATCCTCAATCAAGTGGTCAAGTAAAATAAGTCAATCAAATTCTGGAAGATATGCTCCGAGCCTCTGTCATCTCGTTCGGAATGGGTTGGGAGAAATGCCTTCCATTCGCGGAGTTTGCTTACAACAATAGTTATCAAGCTAGCTTGGGCAAGGCTCCTTTCGAAGTTCTCTATGGACGAAAATGTCGAACGCCTCTTAACTGTTCAGAAACCGGGGAAAGACAACTCTTTGGTCCGGATATGATTCAGGAAGCAGAAGAACAGGTTCGCGTTATTTGTGAGAAATTCAAAACAGTCCAATCTCACCAAAAGAGTCAATATGATAGTAAACATAAGCCTATGACTTATGAAGTCAACGAGAAGGCTTACCTTCGGGTTACTCTGTTAAAGGGAACCCATCGTTTCGGTATCAAAGGCAAATTGGCTCCTCATTACATCGGACCCTTTCGCATTCTCGCTAAACGAGGAGAAGTTGCCTACCAATTGGAACTACCTTCGCATCTTTCCTGAGTTCACGATGTCTTCCACGTTTCACAACTCACGCGTTGCTTCGCGGATCCTATCCGTGGAGTGGACCAGAAACGCTTGATCTACAAGATAACCTCTCATATTGGGAATATCCCGTTCGTATCCTTGATCAAGCCGAGCGTACCACTCGACGTCGTAATATCAAGTTTCTCAAGGTTCAATGGTCACACCATTCCAAGAAAGAAGCCACTTGGGAAAGGGGGGATCGTCTTCGACTCGAGAACCCACCTTCTTTCCGGAGGATCCTAAATCTCGGGACGAGATTCTTTTGAGTGGGGGTGAGTTGTCACACCCTAGCTAGTTCAAGCATTAGAGTGTGCATCATGTTTAATTTCCTTTTAAGTTTGAAATGGGGATGATAGAACCCCCAACACCCCCCTGGAAACAACTAGGGTTTACTAAAATTATTTTCAATGAACCTGAAATGCCCTTCGAAAAAGTTCACTCTCTTTGTCTTGGGTTAGAACCTCTGGCAAAATTGGCGCACAATTTTCTAGGTCAACCGAAGGTCATTGAATTAATTCATAAGTATTTGAATTTGGGCATTTAAATGCTATAAAATAATTTAAATGCTCAAATAATTCTGGAAATAAGTGTGGGCTGTTGGAAATATTCTAAACAAAGCCCACAATTATTTTCAGGATTTTTGTAAATGTTTTAGTATTTTTAATAAAGCCCAACAGTTGCAGTTAAATAGAAAAAGAAAACAAATCAGAAAAAGAGAGAGAGAGGGAGAAGCCCACCTGGGCCTTACCTGTGCTGGCCCGGCCCACCTGGCCTGTGCCAGTCGTCACCCACCTCTGCCAGTAGGCAGAGGCGTGTTGCCGGCGCATGCTCCCGCGGCCACCTCCTGCTTCCACCTCTTGCTGCCTCCTCGTCCCCATCCGAGCGCCACGGAGACGCCCAGCACCTCCCTGCACTCCTCCTCTCTCTCCCCCTCGTCTCCCTCACCCTCTCCCGCGATGGCCAAGTGCGATCCTCGCCGCCGTTCGCCGTAGTTGTCACCAGAGCCACCCCCTCGCCTCCTTGACGTGCCCGTGAGCTTCGCCTCCATCGTCTACGCCTCCTCGTCGAATCACGCGACGCCGGACGCCTCCCCGATGCCTTATTCTTCCTCGGTCCGCCGAGATCGCCGGCAACGCCCCGATGACGTCCGACCTCCCCCGAGCCCGCTGAGACGCGTTCTGCAACCGCTGTGAGCTCCTCTGCCGATCCCTCCTCTTCTCTGCTTCGTTTTCTCGCCGTAGACGCCGCCCCATTTCTCACCGTAGCACGCCGCCGCGCGAGCTCGACGCCTGCGTCACTCCGGTGGCCATTTGGTCAAGCGCGGGTGCTTCACGCACTCACCGCACCTCGTAGTGCCTCGCTAGTGCGTCCGTTTCCCCGCTAACTCGCTGCAGCAGCAAAACCACCAACGGTCGAGCTCCGGCCGCCGCCACGAGCTCGCTCCACCCCAGCTCCTCCCACTTGCCCCACTAGATGCGCGCGAGCCCCAGCTACGCGTAGGACCACACCCCGGTCGATTTGGTCACCTATGGGCGATTTTCGAAGCTCTCCGCCGTCTCGGCCTTGCCGGCGACTCAACGCCGGCGGGATTAACCCCCGCTGACCAGGGGTTTGACCCCTGTTTGACCCCGCCCGAGTCATTGATAGGTGGGGCCGGCTCCTAACTAAATTAGATTAATTTTATTTAGAGCTAATCACTCTGTTAGAGGTTAATGACATTGTTAACTAACCCTCTCTCACTGACATGTGGGCCCAGGGACTAACTAACCCCGTTTAGTGCTAACTAAACACTAACTAACTCTGTTAGTTAGCTGAGAGACTGACAGAAGGGGCCCACCAGTCAGGTTTGACCTGGCTGGCGCCTTTGACCCGCTGACGTCACAGTGACGCAGTGCTGTCGCATTAATTCAATTACTGGGTTTATTCTTTAATAGAAAATTCCAGAAAATAGTCAAAACTTCTAAAAAATCATAGAAAATCAACCATAGCTCCAAATGCAAAGATTTATATATGAAAAATGATCAGAAAAATTCAATCTATCCATCTGTAATGGTTTCATGCATGACAAAACAAGTTAACCTTGCTGTTTAAGAAGAATAAGGTTATGCACTAATAAGGCCATGTTTAACGAGCTAATATTTGAATCTTTGATTCAAATGAGTTCATCCCCTTGTGTTTTAGCTTGCATTAGGCCAAGACACTTTCATCTTGCCATGTCATAGCATGCATCATATTGTTGCATATTGCCATGTGTTGATCATGTTCAGTGTGTCTTTTGTGGTAGGTTCTGCCTCCGAGGATAACCCGAGTATCCGTCTGAAGGGCAGTACCCTACTACCTCTACAACAGGCAAGCAACCCATTGATCATTCTGATACAAACCCATATTCTCGCTTCTGCTCTTGTTTACTGCAATAAGACAACGCGATTCAAACTGCTGTGTGCTACGGTAGTTGAACCCTTATCCTCTGCATGACCTGTCATTGCCACAGTAACTAGATGAAACCCACTAGCATGTGTAGGAGTTGATTGAGCCATGTATGTGATTCCTACCTTGCTATGCCTGCTATGCTTAGAGTTGTGTCAGGTCTGGTTCATCTGGGTGATGGGCTAGAGTGATATGATTATGTCGGTAATGTGAGGGAAGTGTTGAACATGTTTTGGTAAAGGTATCGATGAGAGGCCATGTAGGAGTACATGGTGGGTTGTTTCATTGAGGCCGTCCATAAGAACTGAGATCTGTATGCGTGATTTAAGATTTAGTTACTACCACACATTGGGCCCTGAAATATGACCCCGCTCGACTTACTGACCCATCTCGTCCTCTGTCCAGGAGTTGCAACTAGTTTCTGGTGCTTGTAGGTTATGTGTTGGCGGCCGTGCGTCGCGCTGACCCTAGGGGTGGGCTATGATGCGGTAGATACACCGTGGCACGGTGTACCGAGTCGCCCATTTGGTGTCTCGGGAACCCTGTACATATCGTTTGGGGCCGTTGAGGACACCCCGGCCGGATTTCCTTGCGGATGGAACCTGAATAGGCGATAAACCTAGACTAGAGACTTCTGAGGTTAGTCAGGTCGTGGTCTACACCCACGTCGGTTTTCGCTTGAAGTCTGCCAAGCACATGTCGAGTGCAGACGCTAAGTGGTGGAAACATGTGTGATGAAGTACACCCCTGCAGGGTATAAAACTATTTGAATAGTCGCGTCCGCGGTAAAGGACTACTTAGTTGCCTATACAGTTCATAGACAAGTTAATGGATACTACTAAAAGTCTCAAGATAAGTGTGAGTACCGAGGATGGCCCTCTCGTAGGATGACGAGGGAGGATCCCCGGTGGAGTATTGTGTTGGTGAGTAGTGGACTTGTGTGCGAGAACTATTTTACTAGTGGAGTACCATAGGATAGTTTAGCCAAGAGTCAAAGCTGGCTTGCTGCAATAACCCCACCACCTTCTTGAGAATAAGCATGTATAGTAGGTTCTGATGTAAGACTTTCTGAGTACCTTGTACTCATGTTTGCTTATTTATTATTTTCAGATGACAACACCGCCCCCTCCGATGGGTTTTATGTAGACCTTGATGTCGACGAGTGACTAGCCACCCAAGTGGTGATCCTGGCCATGGAGGGCCCTATGTAGATAGACAGGCTTCGAGAAGCCTTCTTTCTTTCTAGTGTCTGTACTCAGACTAGTTTCTTCCGTATGTGCTTGTATGATTGTATGACTTGAGTGTCGGGTCATGTGACCCCTATCTGTATGAACATGTTATGTATGGCTCTCTAGAGCCTTTAAATAAAGTACTTGAGTTGTAGAGTTTTGTTGTGATGCCATGTTGTATGTACTCATATCGAGCATATTGTATGTATGATTGAAATGCTTGGTATGAGTGGGATCCGACAATCTAGTTGTTTATCCTTGGCAGCCTTTCTTATGGGGAAATGTAGTCTAGTGTTCCTCGAGCCATAGTAGTCCGCTACAGCCCGGTTCACCGGAGTCCTGCTAGCCCATCACTACTGCTCAGGACACTTGACTGGCCGACATGTGTTTCACGTCGTTCCTATGTCTGTCCCTTCGGGGAAATGTCACGCGGTGACTTCCGGAGTCCTGCTTAGCCTGCTACAGCCCGGGTTCCCCGGAGTCCTGTTAGCCCAGTGCTACAGCCCGGAATCACTCGCTGATGACCGACATGCTCGATGTGATTCATGTATGCCTGTCTCCATAGGTCTGTGCCGCTTTGGGTTCACGACTAGCCATGTCGGCCCGGGTTCTCTGTCATATGGATGCTAGCGACACTATCATATATGTGAGCCAAAAGGCGCAAACGGTCCCGGGCCATGGTAAGGCGACACCCGTGGGATACCGTGCATGAGGCCGCAAAGTGATATGAGGTGTTACCGGCTAGATCGATGTGACTTGGAATCGGGGTCCTGACATAATTTCAATGTAATTCTTCTTAATTGTGGCATGAATATTCAGATCCATAAGATTCAAGACAAAAGTTTAATATTGACATAGAAACAATAATACTTCAAGCATCCTAACTAAGCAATCATGTCTTCTCAAAGTAACATGGCCAAAGAAAGTTCATCCCTACAAAATCATATAGTTTGGTCATGCTCCATTTTCGTCACACAAGAATGCTCTCATCATGCACAACCCCGATGACAAGCCAAGAAATTGTTTCATACTTTTGATGTTCTCAAACTTTATAAACCTTCATGCAATACGTGAGCGCGAGCCATGGATATAGCACTATGGATGGAATAGAATATGATGATGGGGGTTATGCAGAGAAGTCAAAAAGGAGAAAGTTTCACATCAACGAGGCTAATAAATGAGCTATGGAGATTCCCATTGATTGATGTTAATGCAAGGAGTAGGGATTGCCATGCAACGGATGCACTAGAGCTATAAATGTATGAAAGCTCAACAAAAGAAACTAAGTGGGTGTGCATCCAACTTGCTTGCTCACGAAGACCTAGGGCACTTGAGGAGGCACATTGTTGGAATATACAAGCCAAGTTCTATAATGAAAATTTCCCACTAGTATATGAAAGTGACAAAACAAGAGACTCTCTATCATGAAGATCATGGTGCTACTTTGAAGCACAAGTGTGGAAAAAGGGATAGTAGCATTGTCCCTTTTATTTTTATTTTTTTATTTTTTTATTTGGCCTTTCCTTTTTTTTGGCCTTTCTCCTTTTTTTATTTGGCCTTTCCCCCTTTTTTGGCCTCTTGTTTTGACAATGCTCTATTAATGATGATCATCACACTTCTATTTATTTAGAACTCAAGAATTACAACTCGATACTAGAACAAAGTATTACTCTATATGAATGCCTCCGGGGGTGTACCGGGATGGGCAATGAATCAAGAGTGACATGTATGATAAATTATACATGGTGGCCTTGCCACAAATACGATGTCAACTACATGATCATGCAAGGCAATATGACAATGATGATGTGTGTCATGATAAACGAAACGGTGGAAAGTTGCATGGCAATATATCTCGGAATGTCTATGGAAATGCCATAATAGGTAGGTATGGTGGCTGTTTTGAGGAAGATATAAGGAGGTTTATGTGTGAAAGAGTGTATCATATCACGGGGTTTGGATGCACCGGCGAAGTTTGCACCAACTCTCAATGTGAGAAAGGGTAATGCACGGTACCGAAGAGGCTAGCAATGATGGAAGGGTGAGAGTGCGTATAATCCATGGACTCAACATTAGTCATAAAGAACTCACATGCTTATTGCAAAAATGTACAAGTCATCAAAAAACAAGCACTACGCGCATGCTCCTAGGGGGATAGATTGGTATGAAAAGACCATCGCTCGTCCCCGACCGCCACTCATAAGGAAGACAATCAAAGAACACCTCATGTTTCAAATTTGTTACACAACATTTACCATACGTGCATGCTACGGGACTTGCAAACTTCAACACAAGTATTCCTCAAATTCACAACTACTCAACTAGCATGACTCTGATATTATTACCTCCATATCTCAAAACAATCATCAAGCGTCAAACGTCTCTTAGTATTCAACACACTCATAAGAAAGTTTTTACTATTCTTGGATGCCTAGCATATTAAGATTATTTAACCAAATTACCATGCTATTTAAGACTCTCAAAATAATATCAGTTAAGAATGAGAGTTCATCTATTTCTATAAAATAAAACCACCACCGTGCTCCAAAAAGATATAAGTGAAGCAGTAGAGCAAATGACAAACTACTCCGAAAGATATAAGTGAAGATCAATGAGTAGTCGGATAATTATGCAACTATGTGAAGACTATCTAACATTTAATAATTTCAGATCTTGGTATTTTATTTAAACATCAAGCAACATAAAATAAAATAAAATGACGCTCCAAGCAAAACACATATCATGTGGCGAATAAAAATATAGCTCAAAGTAAAGTTGCCGATGAACGAAGACGAAAGACGGGATGCCTTCCGAGGCATCCCCAAGATTAGGCTTTTGGTTGTCCTTGAATATTACCTTGGGGTGCCTTGGGCATCCCCAAGCTTAGGCTCTTGCCACTCCTTATTCCATAGTCCATCGAATCTTTATCCAAAACTTGAAAACTTCACAACACAAAACTAAAAGTAGAAAATCTCGTGAGCTCCGTTAGTATAAGAAAATAAATCACCACTTAGGTACTGTTGTGAACTCATTATAAATCCATATTGATGTAAAATATACTGTATTCCAACTTATCTATGGTTCATACCCTCCGATACTGCTCATAGATTCATCAAAATAAGCAAACAACATATCGAAAACAGAATCTGTCAAAAACAGAAAAGTCTGTAGTAATTTGGATCAAACGTATACTTCTGGAACCCCAAAAAGTCTAAAATAAATTTCTGGACCTGAGGAATTTATCTATTAATAATCTGAAAAAATAATTAACTAAATATTACTCACCAATAAAAAATGGCAGCAATTCTCGTGAGCGCTAAAGTTTCTGATTTTTACAGCAATATCAACAAGACTTTCCCCAAGTCTTCCCAACGGTTCTACTTGGCACAAACACTAACTAAAACATAAAAACTCAATCATAACATAGGCTAGATAAATTATTTATTACTAAATAGGAGCAAAAAGTAAGGAATAAAAATAAAATTGGGTTGCCTCCGAACAAGCGCTATCGTTTAATGCCCCTAGCTAGGCATGATGATTTCAATGATGCTCATATAGAAGATAAGAATTGTAACACAAAGAGAGCATCATGAAGAATATGACTAGCACATTTAAGTCTAACCCACTTCCTATTCATAGGGATTTTGTGAGCAAACAACTTGTGGGAAAAATAATCAACTTGCATAGGAAGGTAAAACAAGCATAACTTCAAAACTTTAAGCACATAGAGAGGAAACTTGATATTATTGCAATTCCTACAAGCATATATTCCTCCCTCATAATAATTTTCAGTAGAATCATGAATGAATTCAACAATATAACCAGCACCTAAAGCATTCTTTTCATGTTCTACAAGCATAGAAATTTTATTACTCTCTACATAAGCAAAATTCTTCTCATCAATAGTAGTGGGAGCAAACTCAACAAAATAATTATCATGTGAGGCATAATCCAATTGAAAACTAAAATCATGATGACAAGTTTCATGGATATCATTATTCTTTATAGCATACAAGTCATCAAAATAATCATCATAGATAGCAACTTTGTTCTCATAATCAATTGGAACCTCTCCCAAAATAGTAGATTCATCACAAAATAAAGTGATGACCTCTCTAAATCCACTTTCATCAATATAATCATCATAAATAGGAGGCATTCATTCATCATAATAAATTTGCTCATCAAAACCTGGGGGACAAAAAATATCATCTTCATAAAACATAGCTTCCCCAAGCTTGTGCCTTTGCATATCATTAGCATCATGTATATTCAAGGAATTCATACTAACAACATTGCAATCATCCTCATCATTCAAATATTTAGTGCAAAACAATCTAATGCATTCTTCCTCTAACACTTTGGCACAATTTTCCTTTCCATCATACTCACGAAAGATGTTAAAAAGATGAAGCGTATGAGGCAAACTCAGTTCCATTTTTTTTAATTTTCTTATATAAACTAAACTAGTGATAAAACAAGAAACAGAAAGATTCGATTGCAAGATCTAAAGATTACCTTCAAGCGCTAACCTCCCCGGTAACGGCGCCAGAAAAGAGCTTGATGTCTACTACACAACCTTCTTGTAGACGTTGTTGGGCCTCCAAGTGCATAGGTTTGTAGGACAGTGGCAAATTTCCCTCAAGTGGATGACCTAAGGTTTATCAATCCGTAGGAGGCATAGGATGAGGATGGTCTCTCTCAAACAACCCTGCAACCAAATAACAAAGAGTCTCTTGTGTCCCCAACACACCCAATACAATGGTAAGTTGTATAGGTGCACTAGTTCAGCGAAGAGATGGTGATACAAGTGGTATATGGATGGTAGATAAAGGTTTTTGCAATCTGAAAATATAAAAACAGCAAGGTAACTAATGATAAAAGTGAGCGTAAATGGTATTGCAATGCTAGGAAACTAGGCCTAGGGTTCATACTTTCACTAGTTCATGCCCTCTCAACAATAATAACATTGGATCACATAACTATACCTCAACATGAAACAAAGAGTCACTCCAAAGTCACTAATAGCGGAGAACAAACGAAGAGATTATGGTAGGGTACGAAACCACATCAAAGTTATTCTTTCCAATCAATCCGTTGGGCTATTCCTATAGGTGTCACAAACAGCCCTAGAGTTCGTACTAGAATAACACCTTAAGACACAAATCAACCAAAACCCTAATGTCACCCAGATACTCTAATGTCACCTCAAGTATCCGTGGGTATGATTATATGATATGAATCACACAATCTCAGATTCATCTATTCAACCAACACATAGAACCTCAAAGAGTGCCCCAAAATTGCTAGCGGAGAATCACGAAGAAAACGTGTGCCAACCCCTATGCATAGGTTCATGGGCGGAACCCGCAAGTTGATCACCAAAACATACATCAAGTCAATCACGTGATATCCCATTGTCACCACAGATACGCACGGCAAGACATACATCAAGTGTTCTCAAATCTTTAAAGACTCAATCCGATAAGATAACTTCAAAGGGGAAACTCAATCCATTACAAGAGAGTAGATGGGGAAGAAAACATCATAAGATCCAACTATAATAGCAAAGCTCGTGATACATCAAGATCGTATCACCTCAAGAACACAAGAGAGAGAGAGAGAGATCAAACACATAGCTACTGGTACATACCCTCAGCCCCGAGGGAGAACTACTCCCTCCTCATCATGGAGAGCACCAGAATGATGAAGATGGCCACCGGAGAGGGATTTCCCCCTCCGGCAGGGTGCCGAAACGGGTCTAGATTGGCTTTCGGTGGCTACGGAGGCTTCTGGCGGTGGAACTCCCGATCTATTCTGCTCCCCGATCGTTTTAGGGTATATGGATATATATAGGCGGAAGAAGTATGTCAGGGGAGCCACAAGGGGCCCACGATGGTGGAGGGCGCGCCCCTCTACCTCGTGGCTTCCTCGTTGCTTCCCTTACGTGGACTCCAAGTCTCCCGGGTTGCTTTCCTTCCAAAAATAAGTTCCGTGGAGTTTCAGGTCAATTGGACTCCGTTTGATTTTCTTTTTCCGCGATACTCTAAAACAAGGAAAAAACAGAAATTGGCACTGGGCTCTAGGTTAATAGGTTAGTCCCAAAAATGATATAAAAGTGTATAATAAAGCCCATAAACATCCAAAACAGAAGATAATATAGCATGGAGCAATCAAAAATTATCGATACATTGGAGACATATCAATCAGTACCCCCAAGCTTAATTCCTGCTCATCCTCGGGTAGGTAAATGATAAAAATAGAATTTTTGATGTGGAATGTTGCCTAACATGTTCATCACATATTGTTTTCTTTCGTAGCATGGAAATTTGTACTTTTATATCATTCGAAGCAATAGTCTAGTTTTAACATGAAGGTTTCAATACTCAAGCATATCAACAAGCAACCATGTCTTTCAAAATATCAACACTAAAGAAAGGTATCCCTAGCCCATCATGCTCAATCATTGATCTGTTCATGAAACACACTCATACATTAGCTAAGTCGAATGCTCATCCTCGGGTACGATCATAGTGCCCCTTAGTTGGTGCTTTATAAGAGAAGATGGAGACTCAAAAATTTCATAAAGTAGGGATTTGTAGAGCTGCCAAAGCTCAAAGCTTAAATTGAGAGATAAAAAATTTGAGAGGCATACTTTTCCCGTCAACGAAAACGATCGAGTAATTCCCAACACTTTCCATGCTAGAAGAAAGGTGGGATGCCTACTATTGGGGAACGCAGTATTTCAAAAAAATTACCTACGATCACGCAAGATCTATCTAGGAGATGCATAGCAATGAGCGGGGAGAGTGTGTCCACATACCCTTGTAGACTGAAAGCAAAAGCATTTAGTAACGCGGTTGATGTAGTCGAACGTCTTCTTGATCCAACCGATCCAAGTACCGAACGTACGGCACCTCCATGATCAGCACACGTTGAGCTCGGTGACGTCCCTTGAACTCTTGATCCAGTTGAGGCCGAGGGAGAGTTTCGTCAGCACGACGGCGTGGTGACGGTGATGATGAAGTTTACCGGTGCAGGGCTTCGCCTAAGCACTACGACAATATGACCGAGGTGTGTAACTGTGGAGGGGGCACCGCACACAGCTAAGAGAAACTTTGGTGTGCCTTTGGGGTGCCCCCCTCCCACGTATATAAAGGGGGGAGGAGAGGAGGCCGGCCATGGGGGCGCCATATGGAGGAGTCCTACTTGGACTCCCGGTCCAAGTAGGATTCGCCCCCCTTTTCCTATTCCAACTAGGAGAAGGAGGGAAGGGGAAGGAGGGGGGCGCCGCCCACTCCTAGTCAAATTCAGACCAGCCCATGGGGGCGGCCACCCCTTGAGGCCCCTCTCTCCTTTCCCCTAAAGCCCATTAAGGCCCATTACTCTCCCGGGGGGTTCCGGTAACCTCCCGGTACTCCTGAAAATACCCAAAACACTTCGGAACCATTCCGGTGTCCGAATATAACCTTCCAATATATCGATCTTTATGTATCGACCATTTCGAGACTCCTCGTCATGTCCGTGATCTCATCCGGGACTCTGAACAAACTTCGGTCATCAAATCACATAATATAAATCGTCATCGAACGTTAAGCATGCGGACCCTACGGGCTCGTTAATTATGTAGACATGACCGAGACACATCTCCGATCAATAACCAATAGCGGAACCTGGATGCTCATATTGGCTCCTACATATTCTACGAAGATCTTTATCGGTCAAACCGAATAACAACATACGTTATTCCCTTTGTCATCGGTGTGTTACTTGCCCGAGATTCGATCGTCGGTATCATTATACCTAGTTCAATCTCGTTATCGGCAAGTCTATTTACTCGTTCTGTAATGCATCTTCCCGCAACTAACTCATTAGTCACATTGCTTGCAAGTCTTATAGTGATGAGCATTACCGAGAGGGCCCAGAGATACCTCTTCGATACATGGAGTGACAAATCCTAATCTCGATCTATGCCAACTCAACAAACACCACCGGAGACAACTCTAGAGCATCTTTAAAATCACCCGGTTACATTGTGACGTTTGATAGCACACAAGGTGTTCCTCCGGTATTCGGGAGTTGCATAATCTCATAGTCAGAGCAACATGTATAAGTCATGAAGAAAGCAATAGCAATAAAACTAAACGATCATTAATGCTAAGCTAACGGATGGGTCTTGTCCATCACATCATTCTCTAATGATGTGATCCCGTTCATCAAATGACAAATCTATGGCTAGGAAACTTAACCATCTTTGATTAACGAGCTAGTCAAGTAGAGGCATACTAGGGACACTCAGTTTTGTCTATGTATTCACACACGTATTAAGTTTCCAGTTAATACAATTCTAGCATCAATAATAAAAATTTATCATGATATTAGGAAATATAAATAACAACTTTATTAATGCCTCTAGGGCATATTTCCTTCAGTCTCCCACTTGCACTAGAGTCCAGAATGTAGTTCACATCATCATGTGATTTAACACCAATAGTTCACATCTTTATGTGATTAGTTCACATCGCCATGTGACTAATACCCAAAGGTTTTTACTAGAGTCAATAATCTAGTTCACATCACCATGTGATTAACACCCAAAGAGTACTAAGGTGTGATCATGTTTTTCTTGTGAGAGAAGTTTAGTCAATGAGTCTGTCACATTCAGAGTCATATGTATTTTGCAAATTTTCTATGTCTTCAATGCTCTGCATGGAGCTACTCTAGATAATTGCTTCCACTTTCAATATCTATCCAGATTGAGACTCAGAGTCATCCGGATCGGTGTAAAAGCTTGCATCGAGGTAACTCTTTACGACGAACTCTTTATCACCAACATAACCGAGAAATATCTCCTTAGTCTTCTAAGGATAATTTTAACCGTTGTCCAGTGATCCACTCCTGGATCAATATCATACCCCCTTGGCAAACTCATGGCAAGGTACACAATAGGTTTGGTACACAACATAGCATACTTTATAGAACCAATGGCTGAGGCATAGGGAATGACTTACATTCTCTTTCTATTTTCTGTCGTGGTCGTGTTTTTGAGTCTTACTCAACTTTACACCTTGCAATACAGGCAAGAACTCCTTCTTTGACCGTTCCATTTTGAACTACTTCAAAATTTTTTAAAGTTATGTACTCATTGAAAAATCTTATTAAGCGTCTTCATCTATCCCTATAGATCTTGATGCTCAATATGTAAGCAGCTTCACCGATGTTTTTCTTTGAAAAACTCCTTTCAAACACTCCTTTATGCTTTCCAGATAATTCTACATCATTTCTGATCAACAGTATGTCATTCACATATACTTATCAGAAAGGATGTAGTGCTCCCACTCACTTTCTTATAAATACAGGCTTCAACGCAAGTCTGTATAAAATTATATGCTTTGATCAACTCATCAAAGCATATATTCCAACTCTGAGATGCTTGCACCAGTCCATAGATGGATCCCTGGAGCTTGCACATTTTGTTAGCACCTTTAGGATTGACAAAACCTTCTGGTTGTATCATATACAACTCTTCTTTAATAAATCCACTGAGGAATGCAATTTTGACATCCATGTGTCATATTTCATAAAATGTGGCAATTTCTAACATGATTCAGACAGACTTTAAGCATCGATACGAGTGAGAAAATCTCATTGTAGTCAACACCTTGAACTTGTCAAAAACCCTTTTCGACAAGTTGAGCTTTGTAGATAGTAACACTACTATCAGTGTCTGTCTTCCTCTTGAAGATCCATTTATTCCCAATGGCTTGCCGATCATCGGGCATGTCCACCAAAGTCCACACTTTGTTCTCATACATGGATTCTATATCAGATTTCATGGCCTCAAGCCATCTGTCGGAATCTGGGCTCATCATCTCTTCCTCATAGTTTGTAGGTTCATCATGGTCTAGTAACATGACTTCCAGAACAGGATTATCATACCACTCTGGTGCGGATCATACTCTAGTTGACCTACGAGGTTCGGTAGTAACTTGATCTGATGTTTCATGATCATCATCATTAACTTCCTCACTAATTGGTGTAGGCATCACTGGAACTGATTTCTGTGATGAACCATTTTCCATTTCGGGAGAAGGTACAATTACCTCATCAAGTTCTACTTTCCTCCCACTCACTTCTCTTGAGAGAAACTCCTTCTCTAGAAAGGATCCATTCTTAGCAACGAATATCTTGCCCTCGGATCTGTGATAGAAGGTGTACCCAATAGTTTCTTTTTGGGTATCCTATGAGGACACACTTCTCTGATTTAACTTCGAGCTTATCATTTGAAACTGTTTCACATAAGCATCGCAATCCCAAACTTTTAAGAAACGATAGCTTAGGTTTCTTGCCAAACCATAGTTCATACGGTGTCGTCTCAATGGATTTAGATGGTGCCCTATTTAACGTGAATGCAGCTGTCTCTAATGCATAACCCCAAAACGATAGTGGTAAATTAGTAAGAGACATCATAGATCGTACCATATCTAATAAAGTATGGTTATGACATTCGGACACACCATTACACTGTGGTGTTCTAGGTGGCGTGAGTTACGAAACTATTCCATATTGTTTCAAATGAAGACCAAACTCGTAACTCAATATTCCCTCCGTGATCAGATCGTAGAAACTTTATTTTCTTGTTGCGATGATTTTCCACTTCACTCTGAAATTGAACTTTTCAAATGTTTCACACTAATGTTTCATTAAGTAGATATATCCATATCTGCTCAAATCATATGTGAAGGTCAGAAAATAATGATACCCGCCGCGAGCCTCAACACTCATCGGACCGCATACATCGGTATGTATTATTTCCAATAAGTCAGTGGCTCGCTCCATTGTTCCGGAGAACAGAGTCTTGTTCATCTTGCCCATGAGGCATGGTTCGCAAGCATCAAATGATTCATAATCAAGTGATTCCAAAAGTCCATCCGCATGGATTTTCTTCATGCACCTTTTACCAATATGACCTAAACGGTAGTGCCACTAGTATGTTGCACCATCATTATCAACTTTGCATCTTTTGGCATCAATATCATGAATATGTGTATCACTACGACCAAGATTCAATAAACCATTCACCTTGGGTGTATGACCATAGAAGGTTTTATTCATGTAAACATAATAACAATTATTCCTTGACTTAAATGAATAACTGTATTGCAATAAACATGATCCAATCATATTATGCTCAACGCAAACACCAAATAACATTTATTTTAGGTTCAACACTAATCCCGAAGGTAAAGGGAGTGTGCGATGGTGATCTTATCAACCTTGGAATCACTTCCAACACACATCGTCACCTCGCCCTCAACTCGTCTCTGTTCATTTTGTAACTCCTGTTTCAAGTTATTAATAATAGCAACTGAACCAGTATCAAATACCCAGGGGCTGTTATGAACACTAGTAAAGTACACATAAATAACATGTATATCATATATACTTTTGTTCACTTTGCCATCCTTCTTATTCGCCAAATACTTGGGGCAGTTCCGCTTCCAGTGACCATTCCCTTTGCTATAGAAACACTCAGTTTCAAGCTTAGGTCTAGCTTTGGGTTTCTTCACAGGAGTGGCAACTTGGTTGCCAATCTTTCTTGAAGTTCCCTTTCTTTTCCTTTGCCCCTTTTCTTGAAACTAATGGTCTTGTTAACCATCAACACTTGATGCTTTTTCTTGATTTCTACCTTCGCCGATTTTAGCATTGCGAAGAGCTTGGGAATCGTTTTCGTCATCCCTTGCATATTATAGTTCATCACAAAGTTCCAGTAACTTGGTGATAGTGACTAGAGAACTCTATCAATCACTATCTTATCTGGAAGATTAACTCCCACTTGATTCAAGTGATTATAGTACTCGGACATTCTGAGCACATGCTCACTGGTTGAGCTATATTCTCCTCCATCTTGTAGGCAAAGTACTTGTCAGAGGTCTCATACCTCTCGACTCGGGCATGAGTCTAAAATACCAATTTCAGCTCTTGGAACATCTTATATTCTCCATGGCGTTCAAAACGTTTTTAAAATCCCAGTTCTAAGCCGTAAAGCATGGCGCACTTAACTATCAAGTAGTCATACCGAGCTTGCCAAACATTCATAACGTCTGCATCTACTCCTGCAATAGGTCCATCACCTAGCGGTGCATCAAGGACATAATTCTTCTATGCAACAATGAGGATAATCCTCAGATCACGGATCCAGTCCACATCATTGCTACCATCATCTTTCAACTTATTTTTCTCTAGGAACATATCAAAAATAAATGGGGAGCTATAACGTGAGCTATTGATCTACAACATAATTTGCAAGTACTATCAAGACTAAGTTCATGATAAATTAAAGTTCAATTAATCATATTACTTAAGAACTCCCACTTACATAGACATCCCTCAAGTCATCTAAATGATGACGTGATCCATATCAACTAAACCATGTCCGATCATCACGTGAGATGGAGTAGTTTTCAATGGTGAACATCTCTATGTTGATCATATCTACTATATGATTCACGTTCGACCTTTCGATCTTAGTGTTCCGAGACCAATTCTGCATATGCTAGGCTCATCAAGTTTAACCCGAGTATTCTGTGTGTGCAAAACTGGCTTGCACCCGTTGTATGTGAACGTAGAGCTTATCACACTCGATCATCACGTGGTGTCTCGGCACGACGAACTATAGCAACAGTGCATACTCAGGGAGAACACTTATACCTTGAAATTTAGTGAGGAATCATCTTATAATGCTACTGTTGTACTAAGCAAAATAAGACGCATAAAGGATAAACATCACATGCAATCAATATAAGTGATAAGATATGGCCATCATCATCTTGTGCCTTTGATCTCCATCTCCAAAGCACCGTCATGATCACCATCGTCACCGTCTTGACACCTTGATCTCCATCGTACCATCGTTTGTCGTCTCTCCAACTATTGCTTCTACTACTATCGCTGCTGCTTAGTGATAAAGTAAAGCAATTACATGGCGATTGCATTTCATACAATAAAGCGACAACCATATGGCTCCTGCCAGTTGCCGATAACTTGTACAAAACATGATCATCTCGTACAACAATTTGTATATCATCACGTCTTGACTATATTACATCACAACATGCCCTGCAAAAACAAGTTAGATGGCCTCTACTTTGTTGTTGCAAGTTTTACATGGCTGCTACAGGCTTCTAGCAAGAACCATTCTTACCTGCGCATCAAAACTACAACGATTTTTCATCAAGTGTGCTGTTTTAATCTTCAACAAGGACCGGGCATAGTCAAACTCGATTCAACTAAAGTTGGAGAAACAGACACCCGCCAGCCACCAATATGCAAAGCATGTCGGTAGAACCAGTCTCATGAACGCGGTCATGTAATGTCGTTCTGTGCCGCTTCATCCAACAATACTGCCGAATCAAAGTAAGACGTTGGTGGTAAGCAGTATGACTATTATTGCCCACAACTCTTTGTGTTCTACTCATGTGTTGGGGATATACCCCACGGTATGACCCGGCCGGAAGTATGACCTGGCCGAACTTGGCGACACACTAGTGACCCGCCCTAATTTGGCGACTCGCGAAGTGACCCACCCGGATCTCTCCACTCACTAATGACCCGGCTGGGCCTGGTGACTCATTGGTAACTAGGCAGGTGGGTCGGAGGAGCGACAAGACCTGGTGGCCCATAAGGCGGGTCATGGAAAGGCCGACTCATGTTATGGTGGGCAGTGTTTGACTTGCCATTGATCCCTTCTTAACAACTCAAGCACTGATTGCAAGTGGATTGTGTGATCTTCAAGAGAGGCACTATAGACTAAAATGTCGTCAAATAACACCAGGGCGCATTTGAGCAGAAGGGGTTTGTTTGAGAGTGGCGTTCATGGCTCCGGCTTAAGGCATAAGGAATATTCTCCTACAAAGGAAGCAAGACTAGGACTCCACCTGTAATAGAGTAATCCTAATCCTACTAGGAGTAGTCATGTAACCCGCCCCTTCAACTTAAATAAGGAGGGGCAGGGCACCCCAAGAGGGAGAGGTTATCACAAGTTAAATTTAGACAAACAAGTCAATAGCTCTCGAGATAGAGCACCCTTGTAATCATGATCATCATCATCAATATCAATGAAGCAGGATGTAGGCTTTTACTTTCACTGTGAGGGGCCGAACCTGGGTAAAAACCTCGCTTCTCTCATCCCGTTCAACCCCTCTCAAGCTACCACATGGATGTGTTTGCCTCGAGACTAAGTCCTTTTCACGAGGACTCTCCCGGGGGGTTCCGGTAACCTCCCGGTCCTCCTGAAAATACCCGAAACACTTTGGAACCATTCCGGTGTCCGAATATAACCTTCCAATATATCGATCTTTATGTCTCGACCATTTCGAGACTCCTCGTCATATCGATCTTCTGTTTATTTTGCAGGATCAGTTTAACATGGATAAATCCAAATTAAACTGGGGGCTAATGTTGGGGATATACCCCACGGTATGACCCAGCCAGAAGTATGACCCGGCCGGACATGGCGACTCACTAGTGACCCGTCCAAACTTGGCGACTCACGAAGTGACCCACCCGGATCTCTCCACTCATTGATGACCCTGCTGGGCCTGGTGACTCATTGGTAACCCGGCAGGCGGGTCAGAGGAGCGACAAGACCCAGTGGCCCAGAAGGCGGCTCATGGAAAGGCCGACTCATGTTATGGTGGGCCGGTTTAAAGCATAAGGAATATTCTCTCACAAAGGAAGCAAGACTAGGTCTCCACCTGTAATAGAGTAATCCTAATCCTACTAGGAGTAGTCCTATAACCCGCCCCTTCAACTTATATAAGGAGGGGCAGGGCACCCCAAGAGGGAGAAGTTTTCACAAGCTAAGTTTAGACAGACAAGTCAATAGCTCTCGAGATAGAGCACCCTTGTAATCGTGATCATCATCATCAATATCAATGAAGCAGGATGTAGCATTTTACCTCCACCGTGAGGGGCCGAACCTAGGTAAAAACCTCGCGTCTCTCGTCCCATTCAACCCCTCTCAAGCTACCACATAGATGCGTTTGCCACACGACTAAGTCCTTTTCACGAGGACATCTACCATGACAATTCCTTGACAGTTGGCGTCCACCGTGGGGCTCGCGCACGGTGGTGTTGAGTTCTTGGAGGGATCTCTCCGAGGGATCGAGAAGCTCACAATTTTCCAGAGGAAGAATATCCGGTTTGAACGGATCTACATCAGCTTAAAGATCGTCAGTCCAAGTTTACAATCTGTGATATCTAACAGTTTGAGAGGTATTAGGGTTACACGGAGGATTACAAATCGAGCCGCCACTGTCGTCCTGAGCGACTTAAATTTCTTCTTTACAAAACTACCATGGCAAGGAAAATCCTGAAGCACTGTGAGATTCCAACTTGAGCCAAACTTGGACTCCTTGGTCGCGCATCTGCCTTCGAGCCGCCGCGGATACACCCCGCCTCAATTATGTCCAAGTCGTTGCCTTCACCTCCAGCTCCGAGCTGCTGTTGAACTGCCGCGTCCTGCGGCCCTGCCAGCCAATGAGTCGCCTTCGTCATTGCACGTAAGAACCAAGCCGTTGCTGAATTGACTCCTCTGCCTTGAACCAACCTCAAGCCAATCAGAGTACAAGTCGCCATCAGGGACTGAAGACCGGTTCCAAGTCATCACCGATACGCTCGGAGATGGCCTTAGTGTCTCCGCTTCAAGTCGGCTCTGTCGTCCAGCCGTATCTACCTCTGGAGCCGCAGGCAGTCCGTTTCTGCCTCGGTGTCGCTTCAAATCGCTGGGAAGCCCCTGCGAGCCGGTAGACCACCGTGGCCCGCTTATGCCGAGCCACAAGAAGACGCTTGTTGCCTCATTTTTCACTGATACGGAGGATGCAGCCCTGCTACCTGGAGCCGGCGGCCTCCTCCACCGCCATCCTCGCCTCGCTTCCAGAGCGAGCTGCCTTCACCACTGACCGTGAGCCGATGTTTCCACCTTGCCCTCACCCAGAATCGCCGTCGCCAAGCTACAACAGATCTTGACCCCGAGTCATTGCCATTACCCGCCTCGGAGCTGCTGACCTGCCGCTCTGATCCGAATCGCCATCTGTTGAGCCGCCGCCGGATCAAGTCGACCCGGCCTCACCACTGCCCCTACGGCCGTCCAAGTTGTAGTTGCCAAGTGACCCGCCTTGACCTTCGTCTGCAACCACACCTGAAACCACCAAAGAGCCATGAGCTGGAAGACGTCAAGATGGATTGTCCATGAGTCGCCATCGCACTCCAGATTGGCTGAGTCACCACGCCGCCTGCCTCTACTTCTGCTACACCGTGACCCGCCTCTGTGTTGTCTTCGCCGCCTCGCGAGCGCCCTGGCAGGTCCAGAGCGGTTGCCGCCCTTGTCGGCGGGTCTAAATTGCTGTCGTGACCCTGTCTCCCGCAGCTATGCCTCTCCAAACCGCTGCCGGTTTAGTCGCGCCTTGCCGGACGGCCGCCTTGAGCTTCCCTCGCCGTGCCCCCTCGCCTCTGAGTCGCCTTGAGCCGGCCCTGCCGGGCTGCGTCAGGCCGGCTGCCCGTCTCTGCCTTACTGCCTGGCCTGTCGTTCCTCCACGCGCTGCCTGGTCTTCGCTTCCGGTAGCGGCGTGAGCTGCCTGACACACCAGGCTGCCGTGCCAACCCGCCGCTTGAGCGCCGCCTCCTGTATAGGCTCATCCTCCTTGAACCGTTTCTGCTGAGCTGTGAGCTGCCGCATCATTTGCGTCGAGTCGCCCTCGTTGCCGCTCCGGCGCTCTACGTGTGCATAGTCGCGACCCGCTGGTCCTGCTAAGCCGCTGCCACCGCGTTGAGCCTCCTCCACCGCGCTAAGATGACTCTGCTGCCGAGACCCACAGGTTGGGCCTACCGAGCCACCTCTGTAGTTGCCTCCAAGTCGCCAGCTGCTGTTCTGCCACTGTTCCAGTGCGGGTCTCAACGCCGCCTAATAGCTCACGTGTCCGTCCACCTTGCCGTGATGGCCGGCCCTGAATCGCCGCCCTGAGATCGCCAGTAAACCGTCGTTGACGCACCTCGCCTCTGCTGATGTGGATATGAGCCAGTCTCGATCCGAGTCGCCTCCGAGTTGCTTCTCACCTTGCTGCTCCGGCTGACCTGCCACCGGTTACACTGGCTGGCTCCACCACACCGGCTCATCTGCCATGGACCACAAGATGACCACGAATCGGAGAAACCAACATGGATTGGCCAGAATGATCACGACCCGGACTCCACGGCCACCACAGGTCGTGCCTCAATGTCTGTCTGAGTCGCTATCGCGTCTTGCCTCTTGTTTGAGTCACCGTCGCGCCTCGCCTCCTGGAGCTGTTGCCGCTATGACCCGCCCCGCTTCGGCCGATTCCTGCTGCCGCTCTTGCTCGTCGAGCCCTCTGAGCCGCCCAGCCCTCACCTCGAGTAGACATGTAAAACTGATTCACCTCCTCGCTTCATTTCAACGTGCTGTCTGCCTCCGCCGTTTCCATGTTGAACCGCCACGGTGACTCGGGCTGAGCCACGTTTGTTGCTTTCGATTGTCGCATGTTTGTGCTAAGTCGCCGTGGTCCGCGCCAAGTCGCCTGCATCAGTTAAGATCCAATGTGAGTTGCTTACTACAGAAGGAAATCAACTAAAGATGGGAGTGGTTCATTGTTTTTGTTAGCAAGCCTGTTATGAAGTTTGGCTTTTGTGAAGTGATTTTTTGGAGTCCAAAACATCAGCTTTTGGTCGAGATTAGGATGAGTAGCTGCTGAGATGACCTGCACTTGGAAGTAAGTTGACTGGTTCAGTACCTGAAAGCAGAGTCATCAGGAGTTTGAGGGGGTATGGTGCCCCCATATGCTACAGCATCATCCATGCACACCACCAACCACGGGCTGCTAGCTACTTCTACAACTAATTCTCTACTTTGACAAGGGTCAAACATGACCGGAAGGATCTTTTCTGAGCCGTTAGGACCATTTTAAGCTGTCTCTGCCGCGTTGAGCTGCCGGAGCTGTTTTTGAGTCGCTGGTTTGTCTGAGCCGCTCCTGCCACGTGGAACGGATCATCTATCGTCCAGATGAACCAGGTGAAATCCATGCAGTCAATTTTTATTGATACATTGTTATTTTCTTCGGGAACAATTACTCTCGTTTGTGCAACTTCTTATGCAGAAGAATTCATCATTAAAAAGAGGCCATCAAGCAATGGCCCTTGCCTACACCGGACGGGTCAATGGACAGGGTCAATTTTAACCCATGAAGATTCAACATATTCCAGCGATCCACTAGTCATATCATGGTCAAGCATGGAGAGTCTCAAGCCAACTCCTCGAGTAGTCTTAAGACTTGGGGGCTACAATGGCATGACTCGTCAAAATTGGCCAGTATCAATAATCAAGAACTTCGGATCATTGGAGGGAACATAACCAGGTCCTGGAGGCTGCTGTTATATTAATGAAAAATTTAAAGGCCGTCAGAAACATTCCGGCTCAAAATGAAGATTCCAGTTTAAAATCTGGTTCAAGGGAAATCTGTCGCCCACAAAGCTTTGAAGCTCTCAATATCCGGTTTAAAACTCTGGTTCAAAAGAATTCATCTCTTGCAAGTTTGAGTTCTCGGGAAAATTAAAGGTTGCCAAAGAGAACTTGCTGCCATGATCCACAGTACAAACATGGGTATCCTGCCTTATGGCTTATCTTATTATGGTCACATGGGGCTTCTTGCTCATTGAGAGAAGTTATGATTACCCTTTAATCCGGCTTATTGGCCACACACAAAAAAAAACACTTGGGGGCTTCTACCCAGGTTAATAGGGAGCAAAGAGAGTCTGTTGCAAAAGCACAACTCAAACATAGGCGCCCATTGAGCACAGCTCAAAATATTGCTTGGGGGCTCTTTTGTTCTAAAGAACAAAGAGTTTTTATAACCCTTGTAATACGCTTAAAAGCCAGTCTTGGAAGCCAGGTGTATTCACGTAAAACCCCGGGTTATCCTGCCTTTTTAAGTAAGCCACTCTGCCCAGGTAATTCTGGAATAACCTGCTGAACGTTTGACAAGTCAATCTTATGCAGACCATGAACTTGTCAAAGTTAAAACGATGATTGGTTATGTGAGGTCCATCTTATAAGGTTTGTAAAACGGTTTAACTCAGTGGCCTGGCGGCCCATGAAAAGCCTCGTTTCTCGTTGGTTTTTTATTCGACAATTTCTTTCTTTTTGAGGTTTATTTGAGAAGGCTTATAAAGCTTTATGATTACAATTCACCGGTGTTTATTAACCCGGCCTGACTTTTGACGTTAAGTCGCCAGTGTATGATGAGAAATTATCCGGTGTATATTAACCCGGCCTGGCTTTGTTCTCAAGCCGGCAATATATGATAATTACTAGTGCTCAAATTTTGGGCTATCACCCTTACTACACTGGCTTGGTAAACCAACAGTGTGATCAAATATCACAAGATCCGGTTTTCAAACTGGGTTATATTATTCAAATCTTTAATAGACAAAATGGCTGGATTTTTATTATGGTTATCAATAACCAGTATTATGATTGAGGTTTTCAAAGTCGCTTTAGCGCAATGGCTATTATTTTATCAATGGATATGATGTATTCTACAATGGAAGGAATAGTCCCGAGTTGCTGTAGGCTTACAACCCGGCACTTGGGGGCTACATTATTCAAGTCATGATTACATCAAATATACAAGTCCCATTTCACTGCCAGCATGCACCATGGCACTTGGGGGCTAATGCAAAGTCATTTTTTGCTCACATTATTGAAGACCCGACTCATCACATTGTAATTAGCCGGCCCTTGGGGGCTACCAATTGCTTCTGTCAACAATTCAAGGTACACAAGTTTTAATCCATTATATTGAAGGGTCCACTGCTCGGTTGGTAAAGCACAAAGCCCTTAACCTTGTGGACGTGGGTTCAAGCCCCATGATGGGGGTTGCGTCATAAGATGTTCTTTTCAAAGAAGTATATATAAAGTCCCAGCTCAATATTATCTTACTGAGCCGGCCCTTGGGGGCTACACGTCGCTGCTTAAATCTACATGATCATATCTACAAAGTCCCTACTTATTATTGCATAATGACCCGGTCCTTGGGGGCTACACTGGTTGAAGTTTTCATGAGTATAAGGCAATTACAAAGTCCCAGGTTGCTGCAAGCATGACAACCTGTCACTTGGGGGCTACATATGTGGAATACTCAATTCTGACTAGTGATTGAGATGAACAACATGGATTTCTTCAAAGTGGTAACATTTATATTGAAGGAAGTCTTAAGCTGTTACTACGCTCCTTTCTTAAGACTTGGGGGCTACAAGTGATATGCATATAAAGAAGGACTACATATTTAAGCCGGCTGAAAATCAGATGAGTATTTCAAGACCAATATTTTTGTCAAGCTAGAGAATTGGAAGCCGAGTCAAATGGATTATTCTTTATAATATTTTTTCTGCAAGAAACCAATGTCAGCAAATTGATTATGAAGCTGGTCTATTGACCAGGATTTTCTAATAAGAAGGAAATGACAAGGACTTAAGGATGATCGGGTGTCGTCTTACAACAATTTTTAACCCGGAGCACAACCTGTCAAATTTATTCTTGTGTTTATTTTGCAGGATTAGTTTAACATGGATAAATACAAATTAAACTGGGGGCTAATGTCGGGGATATACCCCGCGGTATGACCCGGCCGGACATGGCGACTCACTAGTGACCCGCCCTAACTTGGCGACTCACGAAGTGACCCACCCGGGTCTCTCCACTCATTGATGACCTGGCTGGGCCTGGTGACTCACTGGTTACCCGGCAGGTGGGTCAGAGGAGCGACAAGACCCGGTGGCCCAGAAGGCGGCTCATGGAAAGGCCGACTCATGTTATGGTGGGCCAGTTTAAGGCATAAGGAATATTCTCTCACAAAGGAAGCAAGACTAGGACTCCACCTGTAATAGAGTAATCCTAATCCTACTAGGAGTAGTCCTGTAACCCGCCCCTTCAACTTATATAAGGAGGGCAGGGCACCCCAAGAGGGAGAAGTTTTCACAAGTTAAGTTTAGACAGACAAGTCAATAGCTCTCGAGATAGAGCACCCTTGTAATCGTGATCATCATCATCAATATCAATGAAGCAGGATGTAGGCTTTTACCTCCACCGTGAGGGGCCGAACCTAGGTAAAAACCTCGTGTCTCTCATCCCGTTCAACCCCTCTCGAGCTACCACATAGATGTGTTTGCCTCACGACTAAGTCCTTTTCACGAGGACATCTGCCATGACAGTTCCTCGACAGTTGGCGCCCACCGTGGGGCTCACACACGATGGTGTTGAGTTCTTGGAGGGATCTCTCCATGGGATTGAGAAGCTCACAATTTTCCAGAGGAAGAATATCCGGTTTGAACGGTTCTACATCAGCTTGAAGATCGTCAGTCCAAGTTTACAATCTATGATATCTAAAAGTTTGAGAGGTATTAGGGTTACATGGCGGATTACAAATCAAGCCACCGCCGTTGCCGTGAGCACCTTAAATTTCTTCTTTACAAAACTACCATGGCAAGGAAAATCCTGAAGCACTGTATGAGGTTCCAACTTGAGCCGGACTCGAACTCGTTGGTCGCGCCTCCGCCTTCTAGCTGCCGCGGATACACCGCGCCTCGATTATGTCCAAGTCGCTGCCTTCACCTCCAGCTCCGAGCTGCTATTGAACCGCCACGTCCCAAGGACCTGCCAGCCAACAAGTCGCCTTCGTCATTGCACGTAAGAACCAAGCCATTGCTGAATTGACTCCTCTGCCTCGAACCAACCTCAAGCCAATCAGGGTCTGATTCGCCATCACGGACTGAAGACCGGTTCCAAGTCATCACCGATACGCTCGGAGATGGCCTCAGTGTCTCCGCTTCAACCCAGCTCTGTCGTCCAGCCATATCTGCCTCTGGAGCCGCAGGCAGTCCGTTTCTGCCTCGGCCTCGCTTCGAATCGCCGGGAAGCCCCTACGAGCCGGCAGACCACCGTGGCCCTCTTATGCCGAGCCGCAGGCAGTCGCTTGTTGCCTCATTTTTCACTGATACGGAGGATGCAACCCTGCTATCTGGAGCTGGCGGCGTCCTCCACCACCATCCTCGCCTCGCTTCCGGAGCGAGCTGCCTTCATCACTGACCGTGAGACGCTGTTTCCACCTCGCCCTCACCCGGATTCGCCATCACCAAGCTACAATAGATTTCGACCCCGAGTCATTGCCATTACCCGCCTTGGATCTGCTGACCCGCCGCTCTGGTCCGAATCGCCATTTGTTGAGCTACCACCAGATCAAGTCGACCCGACCTCACCACCGCCCCTGCTGTCGTCCGAGTTGTAGTTGCCAAGTGACCCACCTTGACCTTCGTCTGCAACCACACCTGAAACCACTAAAGAGCCACGAGCTGGAAGATGTCAAGATGGATTCTCCTTGAGTCGCCATCGCACTCCAAATTGGCTGAGTCACCACGCCATTTGTCTCCGCTTCTGCTACACCATGACCCGCCTCTTTGTTGTCTTCGCTGCCTCGCGAGCACCCTGGCGGGTCCAGAGCGGTTGTCGCCCTCGTCGACGGGCCTAAATCGCTGCCGCGACCCTGTCTTGCTGCCTTGAGCCGTCGCTGAGGCTTGCATCCGCGGCCTTCCCTTCGCCATCACCGACCCGCAGTCGCGCCTCTCCAAACTGCTATCGGTTCAGTCGTGCTTTGCCGGACGGACGCCTCGAGCTGCCCTCGCCGTGCCCCCTTGCCTCTAGGTCGCCTTGATCCGGCCCCGCTGGGCTGCATCAGGCCGGTTGCCCGTCTCTGCCTTACTGCCTGGCATGTCGTTCCTCCACGCGCTACCTGGTCTTTGCTTTCGTCATTGGCGTGAGCCGCCTAACGCGCCAGGCCATCGTGCCAACCCACCGCTCGATCGACGCCTCCTGTATAGGCTCATCCTCTGTGAAACCGTTTCTACTAAGCTGTTGTCGGATGTGGGGTTCCGGCAAACCCTTAAGGTTCAAACACTGGGGTGCGTGCGAAGTCTTTTCCTCCCACCGATCTATGCCCTAAGTCGCTAAGATCTCGCGGACGAACTCGACGAACTCGCAAAACAGAAAGACACAAGATTTATACTGGTTCAGGCCACCGTTATTGTGTAATACCCTACTCCAGTGTGGTTGTGGTGGATTGCCTCTTGGGCTGATGATGAACAATACAAGGGGAAGAACAACCTCCTAAGGTTGAGGTGTTCTTGGCTATTTTGTGCGTGTGGGGATGATCTTCAGTTTCTCCCTCTCTCTCTACCTCTCTATCGTCCTCCCTTGCCTATGGTGGTGGCTCGTCATATTTATAGAGGCCCTGGTCCTCTTCCCAAATATTGAGCGGGAAGGGAGCCAACAACAGCGGGCTAATTTGAAGGGGGACATCTAGTGCAAGCCATCCTGACAATATGGTCTTCGCCTGCCAAAGGCTCTGGTGGTGACGCCGTCTTGGGCTCCACGATGACCTCCGTCTTGCCGTCCTTCTGGTCTTGGTCTTTTTGCACCGATATGGTAACCTTTGCCTGATGCCCCGGTACTCCTCCTCTGTGCAGGCCTCCTTAGCACCAAAGAGGAAACAAGGACGCTACGCACGTTGGCGCCCGCCTGATGTCGATTGTCATGGCTCACATCACGAGAGCCTCGTGAGGTTTGCCTCGCCTTGATATCTCCGCTCCTCATGAGCTTGCCTGACTAGGCCACTCCAGAGGAGGTCTTGTGTCGTCCGCCTCGCGAGGCTTGGCCCCTCGCGAGGGTCTTGGATGCCTTGTTGACGAATATGGGTCGTACGGCCTGCTGGCTTAGCCACGCCGTGGCCGCAGGCAGGCAAGTCTGGGGACCCGCGTTCCCAGAACACCGACAGTATCCCCCGGGCCCAAGGTGGCGGTTGATTGGACATGGGTGTCTCCGCTTCCCCATGCTGCCTCGGCAACTGCACAACTTGAGGAGTCCCTGTGACATGCAAGGGAAACCATCATTACCTGCGATCGTGGGAGGTGCCGGTTGGCCTTCTCTTGCTATAAATGGGGTGGGGGCAGATCCCCTGTTGCCCATCTCTTCCTTGCTCGCTTGCTTCTTCTTCCTCGCTCCATTGCTTGCTGTGCCACCAATGGCGCCACGAAGGAAGCTCTCCGCCGCCGAGAAAGGAGAGGCCCCTCGCGAGGGACCCGGGTCGCCGGCGCCCAAGCGCGGACGTGGCCGTCCGCACAAGCACGCCGCATCCCCTGTCGCGGCCCACTGTCGGAGTGGCGCCGCAGCATGCAGAGGGGGGCGTCCCAGCCGTGGTGATCCAGTTGACGAGGGGAGGCGTGCTTTGGTGGCGCGGCCCCTCATCTGCGCTTCCACATGGTGGAAGTGTCGCCAGAGTTTGTCGTCTGGTCGGAGAATCTGGCCAGCAACTGGCTCCAACTTCCGTGCTTCTTCGCCGACGAGCTGCAAGCCTCTGGTCCAGGCGGACTCTGGCTACAGGCAGATGGTTGCTGCAGCAAGGCCTCTTGGGTTGTAGTCGCAACTTCCGCCATGGGCAACATAGCCCTGGCCCGTCGTTGGAAGATGTTCGCCCGCACGTGCGGCTTGGGTTGGCGGTGCGCCCTCCACTTCAAGTACGATGGTGAATCAACCCTCTATGTGAGGGTGTTTGGGGAAGATGGTCGCCGCACCGGGTGCTGCCCCGAGGCGAACGATGGCGAGGAGGTGCTCGGTCTCGGGGACGGTCGCGACAACGATAAGGGCGAGCCCGCCCTTGGGGGCGGCCGTGTCTTGTCCAGCTACGGCGGCTCCTCCTCCGGCGATAGCTCCAGCAGTGATGGCTACGACCAGCCGCCGCACCCGCATTGAAGGCGGCAGTGGGTCATCTCGTTGACGCGCCTCCGTGAAGCACGAAGAAGGATCCGACTAAGCTCGGGGTGCCGCTAGGGGTCTGCCTCCGCAGATTGCTGCAATGATGCTTTTGTTTTACTCTTTTTCCTGCATTAAGGATGTAACCAGTTTGGGCCCAGGGGGGCGTGTATCGAACTATGGTTCCTCGGTTGTGGCACCATGCGTGTTGTGTTGTTATTTCGTGCAAAGATAACTTAACCTAGTATATCCGGGGCGCCCTCTTCCTCAAGAGGCACTCATTTCCTTGTGTCCATCTTGCCTTGGTGGCCTGCATTTGCTCAGGAACTGTAAAAGCTTGTTAGGAAGTGTGTTAAAAGATTTTCCGTTCGCCCTGGTCCTGACATGGCGCCTTGTATCGCGGTACCTGAGGGGCACGGACTAGTAGAGGCATGCCAACTTTTGAGCTCGAACGAGGGTGGCTCACGAGAAGGCAGAGAAGGGAGAAAATTGCTCGTGAGGGCACCTGCCTAGCCCCCTCGCGAGGCATGCGAGAGAGATAACACGAGCTAACCCGAGCCGAAAAAATGCACCGAGAGGTGAGGGGGTCAAATCAGCAAGGAATGCCAAAAGAAAATTTTGATTAAGGAAAAGGGAGCCAAATGCGGAAAGCAAATGAAAAGCCGTGTCCGGCACCTAATCTAGTCTTCAAGTCTTCTCACCAGCGCGGAGCTAAGTGCTGCCAGTAGGCGTGGGCGGGAGCCCTAGGGCCTGAGGCCCGCACTCTTGAGACTCCGGGGCGTGTACATCCCCTACTTATTACGTGAGAGTGTCACGGGCGGCTATTCTTCACAGGCACCGGGCCTTCTTCACAGGCTCTGGGCCTTGCTTCACAGGCTCTAGGCCTTGCTTCACAGGCTCTGGGCCTTGCTTCATGGGTAAAACTTCCGGAGGTGCTGGATGTTCCAGGCATTTTGGACTGGTACTCCGTCTTGTGTCTCCAGGCGCACGGCCCTAGACCTGGTGATGTGGACGACCTTGAACAGGCCCTCCCACATTGGTGAATGCTTATGCAGCCCTTCCCTGGAGAGGACCTGCCTCAGGACTAGGTCACCCGTCTCGAGTGTCCTGGAGCGGATGTTGCGGCAGTGGTATCGCCACAGTGCTTGTTGGTACCTCGCCGCCCGTAGCGCAGCTTCGTGGCGACGTTCCTCCCCCAACACAAGGTCCATCCCCTGCGTGGCGTCCTGCTGCGTTTTGTCGAACACCAGGACCCGTGCGGAGCGATGCTTGACCTCATGAGGGAGGACCATTTCATCTCTGTAGACGAGCAAGAATGGAGTCTCTCCCGTTGGCTTGGTGGCGGTGGTCCGGATGGACCACAGTATGGACTAGAGCTCATCGTGCCCGCCCTTGCCACAGGCTTCCAGCTTCTTCTTGAAGGTCCTAGTCTTGAGGCCCCTCAGGACCTCCGTGTTAGCACGTTCGGACTGACCATTGCTCCTGGGGTGGGCCACCGAAGCGTAGCAGATCTGTGTTCCAAGGTTAGCACAGTAGGTTTTGAAGAGGTTGCTAGTAAACTACGAACCGTTATCTGTGATGATGTGGTTGGGGACCCCGAAGAGGCTCACGAGGCCCTTGATGAACTTGACAGCAGAGCTGGCTGGGATAGTACGGACGGCTTCCACTTCCGCCCACTTGGTGAACTTGTTGATGGCAACGTAGAGGTAACGGTAGCCCCCTGGCGCCCGAGGGAATGGGCCTAGGATATCCAGCCCCCAGACCGCGAACGGCCATGTGAGTGGGATAGTTTGAAGGCCCTGAGCAGGCTGATGGATTTGCTTGGCGTGGAACTGGCAAGCTTCGCAAGACTTCACCAGCTCGGCTGCGTCGTTGAGTGCTGTAGGCCAGTAGAATCCATTGCGGAACACCTTGCCAACGAGGGTCCGCAACGACGAGTGGTGTCCGCAGTCCCCGCCGTGTATGTCAATCAGCAACTCCCTTCCTTGGTCGCTGGGTATGCAGCGCAGTGTGACATCGTTTGGTCGTTTCCTATATAACTCGCCGTCTTGGATATAGTATGTCATGGCTTGCCGGGCCACGCGCTCCACCTCCTCTTCCTTCTCCGGCAACGTCCCATGCGTTAAGTACTCCTTGAATTCCTTGGTCCAACATTCCTCCTGGGGCTCGAGTGCCAAGAGCAGCCGAGCTCCGGAGGTCAGTCCACAGGTCGGGGCTCCTATGGCCGGAGGCTGGGGGAGCTCTTCCCGAGGCTGAGTCATGCTTGAAAGAGGTGGCGCAGCTGATGGCTTGAAGAGCCGCTCCTCAAAGACGCCTGGCTCCTGCGGTTGCCGCTTGGATGCTCTCCTAGCGATGTCGTCGGCTTCCTTGTTGGTGCCCCGGGGCACGTGCTGCAGCTCCAGGCCCGAGAACTGTTTCTCCACCTTGTGCACCTCCGCGAGGTAGGCCTCCATATGCTCGTCCTTGGGCTCATACACCTTGTTGGAGAAGTTGACGGGGAGTTGTGAGTCGCCTCTAACGGTGAGGCGCTTCACCCCTAGGGCCGCTGCAGCCTTGAGGCCAGCTATGAGGCCTTCGTATTCTGCGATGTTGTCAGAGACCTTCTCGTCGTGCTGAAAGCAGAGTTGCATGGCGTAGTAGAGCTTGTCCTGGGTGGGCGATATGAGCACTGCCCCATCCCCCGCACCCTGGTGTGCGAAGGCGCCATCGAAATACATGACCCAACTGTCCGGAGCCTCACTTCCTGGGGAGGTGGACCGGTCTTCTCCTTCCTCATGTATCGGGGCATCCATCCATTCTGCCACAAAGTCAGTGAGTGCGGCCCCCTTGATGACCCTAGTGGTGCTAAAGTCCAACTAGAACGCTTGCAACTCGATGTTCCACTCTGTGACCCTTCCGGCTGAGTTAGGGCTCCTAAGTATCCTTTCCAGTGGGTAGGCTGAGACGACCTTGATGGGGTGGCCCTGGAAGTAGTGTCGCAGCTTGTGTGAGGCCACTAGGAGTGCGAGCAGGAGTTCCTGGGGCATGGGGTAGCACGCTCTCGCGTCCCGTAGTACAGTGCTGACAAAGTACACCGGGTGTTCGACGAGGGTTGGCACACCGTCGAGGCTCGGTTCCTGCGGAGATCGGGGCATATCCTGAGGTGGATGGGTTCCTGAGACCCGACTGTCCTCAGGAGCTTCTGTGACGCCGCCCTACTGAGCTTGGCCTTCCACCGCTGATGCCTTTGTTGCGCCTTCCTGACACCGCACTACTTCAGCCTTGGCCTGGCGCGGCGCGCCCTTAGCTGGGCGCTCCTCCCGAACCGCCACCAACACCGTGCTGACGGAGTACAGGGTGGCAGCAAGGTAGAGTACCAGAGGCTCGAGGGGCCATGGTGCCACCATCACTGGGGGATAGTAAGGTATTTCTTGAGATCTTGGAAGGCCCGGCCGGCCTCCGGGTTCCACTCGAATGGGCCCTTCCTCTTCATGAGCTTGAAGAATGGTAAGGCGTGCTCTCCCAGTTTGGAGATGAAATGCCCTAACATGGTCACCCGCCCTGCTAGCTTCTGCATCTCTTTGAGGGTCTGCGGCAGGCTCATGTCCTCGATAGCCTTGACCTTCTCTGGGTTCGCCTCGATCCCCCTGTGGGATACGAGGAATCCCAGCAGCTTGCCGGAGGGGACACCAAACACGTACTTCTCCGGGTTGAGCCTCAAGTTCACTTGGCGCGGGCTCCCGAAAGTCTCCTCCATGTCTCGAATCAATGTCCTTGCCTCGCGAGACTTGACCACAATGTCATCGACGTAAGCCTCTGCGTTCCTCCCAAGTTGCCGCCCTAGAGCGATGTGCATCAACCGCTGAAAGTTCGCGCCCGCGTTGCGCAGCCCAAAGGGCATGCAGGTGTAGCAGTACACCCCACATGGTGTAAGGAAGGTCGTCTTCTCCACATCTTCCACCGCCATCTTGCTCTGATGATACCCTGAGAACACATCCAGGAAGCACAGTAGGTCACACTCGGCGGTGGAGTCAACAATCTGGTCAATGTGCGGGAGTGGGAACGGGTCTTGAGGGCAGGCTTTGTTGAGATTGGTGAAGTCGATGCACATCCATTCCTTCCCGCCTTTTTTTGGCACCACGACAGGGTTTGCCAGCCATTCGAGGTATTGGACCTCTCGGATGGCACCTGCCGCTTCTAGCTTGCGTGTCTCCTGGACGATGAAGGCTTTCTTCTCAGTGGACTATCGTCTTGCTCGCTGCTTCACGGGACGGATGTTGGGGCGTACTCTAGATGAAGCTGGATCACCTCCTTCGGGACCCCTACCAGCTGATTGGGCTCCCACGCGAATATCTCCTTGTTCATGCACAAGAACCTCACCAGGGCTTCTTCTTGTTCCGGGTCAAGGCCGGCTCCTATGGTAAAGGTGGCTCCTGAAGACCTACCCTCGCTGACCGATAGCTGCTTGGTTTCCGCCTTGTCTTGGGTGAATAGTTGCTTCTTCTTGGTGGGCACGGCCTCCCTGGCCACGGGGGCACCAGCGTCGGCGGCTTGTGCTGCTGTCGTGGTCTTGAAGGCGAGCCTGGGCGCCGTTGCGGCCTCCTTAGTGTCCCCCCTTGATGGTGAGGACGCCCTTGCTCCCTGGCATCTTCATGAGGTGTAAGCCGGGTGAGTCGCCTCCATGAACTGAGAAAGAGCCGGGTACCCGAGGATAGCGTTGTACGGGAGACCGATGTGAGCGATGTCGAAGTCCACCAACTTGGTGCGGTAGTTGTCGCGTGTGCTGAAGGTGATAGGGAGGCGGATCTATCCCAGGGAGCGGGCAGCTCCACCACCCACTCCCGAGAAGGGCTTACTGAGGCCGAGCCGCTCGATTGGCACGTGGAGAAGGCTGAAGGCTTCCACGGAGAGCAAGTTGAGGCCAGCACCACCGTCGATGAGGGTCTTGGTGACGGCCACGTTGCAGATGGTGGGCGTGCAGAGCATCGGGAGCATTCCGGAGCAGGCGGTGGAGTCGGGGTGGTCTTCTGAGCCGAAGGTGAGGTCGGCTTCTGGCGCAGCCCAACCCGGCGGAGCCCCCGAGCGCCTGGAGGTGGCCTCGATCTGACGACGGAATGGCTTGGCATGGCGGTCTGACGGCGGTGCTTGAGAGCCGCCCAGCAGGGCTGCGACTGTGTGGTGCGCCGGCACCATGTAGCGAACAGTGAAGAGGTCACGGAGCTCCTCCCAAGATGCCACCATGGATCCGGGAAGGTTGAGCAGCTAGGCGCGTGGCTCGCCGGCAAGGGCCATGGGAAGCCAGTTGGCCATGACCTTGTCATCACCCCCGGCTTCGAGGACGGCCTCCTCGTACGCTAGCAGGAAAGCTGACGGGTCCGCCGCACTGTCGTAGCGCGGCGGCATCTCCGGCCTGAACTTGGGCTGCCACTGCACCCGCCGCAGGGCAGGGGCCAGGGCTTGGAGCCCCCTGGCCCCGTTGTCAACGCTAACTGTCGAAGTCGACGGCAGGGCGCTTGCCATGTGGGCGAAGCGCGGTGGCGACGGAGCGCAGATCGACGGAGGGGAAGCTACGGCGCACCCCTACCTGGCGCGCCAGATGTTGGATGTGGGGTTCCAGCAAACCCTTAAGGTTCAAACACTGGGGTGCACGCGAAGTCTTTTCCTCCCAGCGATCTACGCCCTAGCTCGCTAAGATCTCGTGGACGAACTCGACGAACTCGCAACACAGAAAGGCACAAGATTTATACTGGTTCGGTAATACGCTACTCCAGTTTGGTGGTGGTGGATTGCCTCTTGGGCTGATGATGAACAATACAAGGGGAAGAACAGCCTCCTACGGTTGAGGTGTTCTTGGCTATCTTGTGCGTGTGTGGATGATCTTCAGGTTCTCCCTCTCTCTCTCTACCTCTCTATCGTCCTCCATTGCCTGTGGTGGTGGCTCGTCCTATTTATAGAGGCCATGATCCTCTTCCTAAATATTGAGCGGGAAGGGAGCCAACAACGGTGGGCTAATTTGAAGGGGGACAGCTAGTACAAGCTATCCTAACAAAAGTGGACTTCGCCTGCCAAAGGATCTGGTGGTGATGCTATCTTGGAATCCACGATGACCTCTGTCTTGCCGTCCTTCTGGTCTTGGTCTTGTTGCACCAATATGGCAACCTTTGCCTGATGCCCCGGTACTCCTCGTCTGCGCAGGCCTCCTTAGCACCAAAGAGGAAACAAGGACGCTGGCGCCCGCCTGGTGTCGATCGTCATGGCTCACGTCACGAGAGCCTCATGAGGTTTATATCTCCGCTCCTCGTGAGCCTGCCTGACTAGGCCAATCCAGAGGAGGTCTTGTGTTGTCCGCCTCGCGAGGCTTGGCCCTACCGAGGGTCTTGGATGCCTTGTTGACGAAGATGGGCCGTACGGTCTGCTGGCTTAGCCACGCCGTGGGCCGCAGGAAGGCAAGTCTGGGGACCCCGTTCCCAGCACGCCGACAGCTGCGAGCTACAGCATCCTTTGCGTTGAGTCGCCCTCGTTGCCGCTCCGGCGCTCCGCCGCGCACAGCCGCGACCCGCTAGTCCTGCTGAGCCGCCGCCATCGCGTTGAGCCGCCTCCACCGCTGTTGGGGATATTATTACTGGACGTAAACTGGCCAGGAGTTGCCGGATTAACTCTATGAAGATTAGAAGCCCATGAAGACATAAGGGTGATGGCGCTTTACGGAGGCCCAAGGCCCAAAGGCGAGTTAAGGCCTGTAGATGTAAACCGACTTTCTCATGTAACTTGCATTGTAAGATAGGAAGGATAGAGACCGAGCCGGACACGTTTATGATCCCGCCTCGAGACTCTGTAAACCGGCAGGCATCAACCTGTGTATATAAAGGGACGACCCGGCCACGGTTTAGGGACAACAGACAACAACTCGAGAGCCAGGCAAAGCGGATTCGCTCCCTGGTCATCGAAACCCTAGCAATACCAAACACAACTAGACGTAGGCTTTTACCTTCATCAAAGGGGCCGAACTAGTATAAAAACCCTCGTGTCCCTTGTCCGATTTAACCCCTTTAAGCTAACCCGTAGCGATGGCTCCATGACTAAGTCCTTTCACAAGGACATCTGCCGTGACAAAACCATGACAGTTGGCGCCCACCGTGGGGCTATCGCACGATGGTTTTGAGTTCTTGAAGGGCAGCTTCGAAGGACTCAACAGATACGCCGTGGGCCGGAAGACTAAGAGTCGTCGCGGCAAGCTCTACATCAACGACGCAGGATGGGGTCCCGAGGCCAGTTCAATTGAATACGGGTACCGGGTCCCCTTTGGCGGAATTCACGTCTTCATCGGCAAGATCAGCGAACTGGGCTCTGAGCCAGACACCTGCACCGACATCATCGAGACGGCTCGGCATGCAAGCCCTGCCTAGGTTCAGCCCGCAGCAAGGCATGTTTTTGTAGGTGTCATCCATGGAGCGAAGTATGAGGATGGACCGACAACTGAAGGAGAAACCCTTATCCGTTCTGATGACAAGTCCTCAACCGGAGAGACTGAGTCGCTGTATTAGCTGCAGGACGGCCGGATTAGTGGAGGTTCCGATGGCAACAGTATTCCGGACCCCCTCGATCTACAAAGTGGGGTCGCGGTCTTCATGGCCGGTACACAACTAGCGCAGCACTCTTCTATCGCCGCAGCAATGCTCTCCGGTTCAGCAACAACAACGCCAGCGGGAGCAGGGGGCTCTGCGCCGCCTTCGGCTCAGGTTTTGTCTGATTTGGTCGACGCTTTGGCAACATTGATGGTAGGAGAAGTGCACGCCACAACCCGAGATCAGCACAATGCGGAGATTGCAAAGGTGAAGGATCAGATAACTCAGGCTAAAGCGGACCTGGCAGCAGAGAACGCCAGGATGGCTACAGAACGAGACGAGTTGGAAGCTCGGGCCTACCAGCTTAGGCTGGATCAGATTGACTCAGATGATGTCATGAGGAGGAGATACCGGTCACACCTCCTGCCGGGTTATGAGCCAAGAAATCTCTTCAACACGCCAGGAGCAGGAACCAGTAACCAGCTGGTGGGAAACCGGACTGAGGCACCGGGAACAGGAGCGCCCATTCAGCCGCGCGCGATGAACCCCCCTCGTCAGAACAACATTGTGACACAGTACGTTCCGACGCCTCAGGGACATTACTCCAACCCGTTGGATAACATTGTGGCTGCCGCTTCAAGATTGGCAGCCCTCCCAATGGACGGCAAGAAACCAGTGGCGATTGAGACGTGATGGGCCAGAGATCTCCTTCAAACATCTTTAAACCAGCAGCAGGCTTATTTGCATAGTCGCGAGAGGATTCATTTCACCCCCCCCCCCAAGTCGGAGCTACAGCAGGCACGTAGAGGATGAAACCGTCGTGTCAAGCAGTGCACGTCACCGTAACTCGCCACGAGGGCATAACCCAGCAGGTGGTGGTGCTAATGCGCAGGATGTGGTGGATCATGGTCGTGCACGTCGAGAAGCCGAGTTAGCAGCTCAGCACGCAGCTCGTCAACCTACTCCGGTTCGTCCTACCGCTTCAATGGAGCCAGGCGTGGTCTTTAGTTCTCTAGGGGTGCCGTGTCTTACCCCCGCGTTGCGTAATGCGCGACTGCCGAAGGATTTTAAAGGCCCTCATAAGGTGCCCAGTTACACCACCGATGTGCAACCATAGTCATGGGTTGAGAGTTATGAGATGGCAATGGAGATGCTGGATGTGGATGAAGCGGTGTGCACTAAATACTTCACCATGATGTTGGAGGGGACAGCTCGTACCTGGTTAAAGAGCTTACCGGCTAACTCTGTTGGGTCATGGGCGGAGTTAAAACACCGGTTTATCCAGAATTTTAAAGATACTTGTAAGAAGCCTATGTCGATTGTGGACCTGGCCGCTTGTGTTCAAGAGGATGGGGAGTCTACAACTCATTGGGTGAAGCGAGTCTCAGCTATTCTGCATTCGTTGGACCATATCAACATGGACACAGCGGTTTTGACGTTGGAGGGTAATTACCAGTTTATGCCGTTAAAACTGAAGCTAGGGATGCTCAAATGTCACTGCAATGACATGTCAACCCTTATGGCTGCTTTGGTGAAATATGCCAATTCAGATAGTACCAAAGACCCTGAGTCTGAGGATGACAAACTGGGGAAGGGGAAAAAGAACGGCAATACCAAGGGGCAGCAGCACAATCCAGCAGGTCATGGGAATAATGGTAAGCGCAATGCAGGCAATAGTTTGAACTTTGTGGCTAACACCAATGCTCGGGACAACGGTCAGCGTCGTAAGGGTAAACAGCCCCAGAGGGACGGAGGGTCAGGACCCAATCTGGAGCGCCTGCTAAATCAACCTTGTCCAAAGGACGGATCAAAGGAAAGGCCAGCTTCACATCTTTGGAAGGATTGTTTCATCATGCGGGAGTTCAAGAATTCCAATATGACAATGGCCTGCCCGGCGGTTCGGGAGGCGGTTTTCATGGGCCTAGTTATGGAGGTGGCAGCTCCGGTTCAGGATTCCAAGGCAATCAGACCGGACATGGTAATCAAGGTAATTAGGGCAATCAGGGAGGTTACAACCATCAAGGGAGTCAGCAGCAGTAGCAGTCGGGTTATCATAGCAATCCGAAGCAGTTGAATAGTGGGCAGTATCATGTTTTCACCACTAGCTTGTGCAAGCGTGATCAGAAGCTTCACAAGAGGGCCGTGAACTCTGTTGAACCGGTAGTGCCTCAATATTTGCGCTACTCTGAGCAACCAATTTTATGGAGTCGAGAGGATCACCCACCCCGGGTTGATAATCTGGGTCATCTGGCCTTAGTGGTGGCACCTCAAGTTGGGGGGTATAAGTTCACGAAGGTGCTTATGGATGGTGGAAGTAGTATCAACATCCTTTACTATGATACCTTCCGCTGTATGGGATTGACAGATAAAAGCTTAAACCGTCGAACACCATTTTCTCATGGTGTGGTGCCTGGTAAGTCTGCGTATCCAGTGGGCAAGATAGCCCTAGAGGTGGTTTTTGGAGATGATCATGACTCAAGGTCAGAAACGTTGACTTTTGAGGTGGTGAAAATCAAGAGTCCATATCACGCCCTGTTTGGACGACCGGCTTATGCCAAGTTCATGGCGAGGCCATGTTATGTTTATCTACAACTTAAGATGCCGGTCATCAAGGGGCCATCACAGTACATGGGAGCAGGAAGATTGTTTTGGAATGTGAAGAGGGTGATGCGGCTTATGCTGAGTTGGTTTGTGCCACAGAGGAGCTGAAGTTTTATAAAGATAAGGTTGATTAGGCCGACATGACTTCTTTGAAAAAAGCAACTACATAGCATGATCCGGCTTTAAAGTTTAAATCGGCTATAAACACTAAGATGGTTGATTTTGTTCCTGGCGATTCATCCAGGCAGTTCAGCATCAGTGCTAACCTGGATCCCAAATAGGAAAGCGCGCTCATCGAGTTCATCCGTGAGAACCGGGACATCTTTGCATGGAAGCCTTCTAACATGCCAGGTGTACCGAGGGAACTCGCTGAGCACACACTTAATATATTTCCTAAGTTTAAACTGGTCAGGCAGTTTCTCCGCCGCTTTAAAGAAGAAAGGCGCAAGGCTATTGGTGAGGAGGTAGCCTGGCTGTTCGCTGCAGGGTTATCGTGGAGGTCTTTCACCCGGAGTGGCTGGCTAATCCGGTGCTGGTCCTTAAGACAACCAGTACTTGGCGTATGTGTGTGTACTACACAGACTTGAACAAGGCTTGCCCAGCTGATCCCTTTGCCCTCCCCCGTATTGATCAGATTATTGATGCTACGGTAGGTTGTGACCGTTTTTGTTTTCTAGATGCTTATTCTGGTTATCATCAGATCAAAATGGCAGTTAAGGACCAAGAGAAGACTACTTTTATAACTCCCTTTGGAGCCTTCTGCTATGTCTCTATGCCCTTTGGGCTCAAGAGTGCACAGGCGACTTATCAGCGATGTGTTCAGAATTGTCTTCATAAGCATATTGGGCGCAATGTTCATGCATATATGGATGATATTGTGGTGAAGTCCAGGAAGGAGGAAACACTGATAGATGACTTGAGGGAGACTTTTGACAACCTCTGGGTTTATAAGATGATGCTTAATCCGGACAAATGTGTCTTTGGTGTTCCGGGAGGCAAACTCTTGGGTTTTCTGGTGTCTAACAGGGGAATTGAGGCTAATCTGGAAAAAATTCCAGCTATCACGTCCCTGGCTAAACCGGCGTGCATCCATGACGTTCAACGTTTAGCAGGCCGGATTGCGGCTTTGAGCCGGTTTATCAGTTGTCTTGGGGAGAAAGCTATCCCTTTATATCAGATGTTAAAGAAAACGAATGACTTTGTCTGGAGTGACGCGGCCGATAAAGCGTTTGAGCATTTGAAGAGACAATTAGCTAAACCGCCTGTCCTTGCGGCTCCGGTCGATAAAGAGCCTTTACTGCTATACGTGGCTGCTAATGCCCGGGCTGTCAGTGTGGCTATTGTTGTGGAGCACAAGGAGGCTGGAAAGGAGTATCCGGTTCAACGGCTGGTTTAACATATCAGTGAGGTGCTTATCGAATCAAAGCAAAGGTATCTGCATTGGCAGAAGTTGGTGTATGGGGTTTTTATGGCAAGCCGGAAGCACAAGCACTATTTTCAGGGTCATCCTATCACAGTGCTTAGTTCAGCCCCTTTGGGAGATATCATCCAAAATAGAGAGGCAATTGAGCTTGGACCTCACAGGCTCAAGTATACACCTCGCACAGCGATAAAATCTCAAGCACTCGTGGACTTCATCAATGATTGCACAGAGTTGCAGGCACCAGAGGAAAAGCCAGACAACACTTATTGGACTATTCATTTTGATGGGTCCAGGCAATTGGAGGGCTCGGGGGCTGGAGTCACATTAACTTCCCCACGAGGTGACAAGTTTTGTTATGTTCTTCGTTTAATGTTCTCTTGCACTAACAATGCAGCTGAGTATGAGGCCTTACTCCACGGTCTTCGGATGGCTAAGGAGATGAACTTAAGCCGGGTTAAGTGCTTCGGTGACTCGGACCTGGTGGCTCAACAGGTATCTGGCACTTGGGATTCTAAGGACCCACTCATGGCTGCATATCGACGAGAGGTGGACATAGTGGCTGGTCATTTCAAGGGCTATCATGTTGACCATATAGACCGGCAAATGAATGAAGCGGCGGACGCTTTAAGTCGTCTAGGCTCTCAGCATAAACCGGTGCCACCTAATGTCTTCCTCGACGTACTTCATAATCCTTCGGTCAAGATACCCACAGAGGAGGAGTTAGCTTTTCCTGACCCCGGAGGCCCAGTTGGTGGCTGATACGTCTCTGTCGTATCTATAATTTTTGATTGTTCCATACCAATATTCTCCAACTTTCATATACTTATGGCAACTTTTTATACTATTTTTGGGACTAACATATTGATCCAGTGCCCAGTGCCAGTTCCTGTTTGTTGCATGTTTTTTCGCAGAATATCCATATCAAACGGAGTCCAAACGGGATAAAAACTGACGGAGATTTTTTTGGAATATATATGATTTTTTGGAAGAAAAAATCCATGCAAGACGGTGCCCAAGGTGGCCACGAGGCAGGGGGCACGCCTGCCCCCCTGGGCGCGCCCCTGACCCTCGTGGGCCACCCGTAAGGCGGTTGATGCCCTTCTTTCGCCGAAAGAAAGCTAATATCCGGATAGAGAGCGTGTTAAAATTTCAGCCCAATCGGAGTGACGGATCTCTGGGAATATAAGAAACTGTGAGGGAAGAATCTGAGAACGCAGAAACAGAGAGACACAGAGAGACAGATCCAATATCGGAGGGGCTCTCGCCCCTCCCGTGCCATGGAGGCCATGGACCAGAGGGGAAACCCTTCTCCCATCTGGGGAGGAGGTCAATGAAGAACAAGAATGAGGGGTGCTCTCTCCCCCTCACTTCTGGTGGCACCGGAGTGCCATCGGGGGCCATCATCATCATCACGATCTACACCAACACCTCCGCCATCTTCACCAACATATCCATCACCTTCCCCCTTCTATCTACAGCGGTCCACTCTCCCGCAACCCACTGTACCCTCTACTTGAACATGGTGCTCTATGCTTCATATTATTATCCAATGATGTGTTGCCATCCTATGATGTCTGAGTAGATTTTCGTTGTCCTATCGGTGGTTGATGAATTGCTATGATTGATTCAATTTTCTTGTGGTTATGTTGTTGTCCTTTGGTGCCCATCATATGATTGCGCGCATGGATCACACCCTAGGGTTAGTTGTATGTTGATAGGACTATGTATTGGAGGGCAAGAGTGACAGAAGCATCAACCTAGCATAGAAATTGATGCATACGGGATTGAAGGGGGACCAATATACCTTAATGCTATGGTTGGGTTTTACCTTAATGAACATTAGTAGTTGTGGATGCTTGCTAATAGTTCCAATCATGAGTGCATAGAATTCCAAGTTAGGGATGACATGCTAGCAGTGGCCTCTCCCACATAATACTTGCTATCGGTCTAGTAAAGTAGTCAATTGCTTAGGCACAATTTCACAACTCCTAACACCAATTTTCCACACTCGCTATATTTACTTTATTGTTTCTTTATCTAAACAGCCCCTACTTTTTATTTACGTACTCTTTATTATCTTCCAAACCTATCCAACAACACCTACAAAGTACTTCTAGTTTCATACTTGTTCTAGCTAAAGCGAACGTCAAGCGTGCGTAGAGTTGTATCGGTGGTCGATAGAACATGAGGGAATATTTGTTCTACCTTTAGCTCCTCGTTGGGTTCGACACTCTTACTTATCAAAAACTGTTGCGATCCGCTATACTTGTGGGTTATCAAGACCTTTTTCTGGCGCCGTTGCCAGGGAGCAATGGCGTGGGGTGAATATACTCGTGTGTGCTTGTTTGCTTTATCACTAAGTAATTTTTATTTGCTGTTCTTAATTGTTTTTGATATTTAGTTATGGGTAGGAAACGCAAAATACCAAAAAAATTAGTTGTACCTACTAAACCAATGGTTGAAGAACCACTCAAAATCTATCACACTGCTTAAGCTTATTACTTGGATCATCTTCGATCCCTTTGTGCTCGTGCTGAAACCCCAACTAGCTTAGTTGATGGAAAATATTTAGATGAGCATGCTTGTTTTGTGCGACACCGAATATCTGAAAAGGGGAAAATTTAACAGGGTCAAATTCCTCGTTTGCAATGTTATGCTTGGAATTTATGTGAAATATAGAAGAATTTGTTGCTTTTAAGGGTGCTTACGAAATTGCTTCTTTGATTGAAAAGTATGATGCTACTCTTTACAAATCTGAAAAGTTTGCCATACTTAAATATTGCTACGATAATTATGCTTCTAATGCCTATGTTGAACCATATATTGAGGACTACTCCGCTGTCCAAGAAGAGACTAATATTTTGCAGGAGTCTATGGAAGAAGAAATTGATGAAACTGTGAGCTCATTGGATGAAAAAGATGAGGAGACCGAAGAACAAAAGGAGGAAGAGCGGATTAGCTACCCATGCCCACCTTCTAATGAGAGTAACTGTTCAACTCATACATTGTTTAATTTCCCTTCGTGCTTACCAAAGCATGATTGCTATGATGATTGTTATGATCTCGTTGATTCTTTTGAAATATCCCTTTTTGATTATGCTTGCTATGCTTGTGGCCAAGATGCCAATATGAATTATGCTTATGGAGATGAACTTGCTATAGTTCCTTATGTTAAACATGAAATTGTTGTTATTGCACGCACACATGATAGTCCTATTATCTTTTTCAATTCTCCAAACTACACTATATCAGAGAAGTTTGCTCTTATTAAGGAATATATTGATGGGTTGCCTTTTACCGTTGCACATGATGATTTTGATAAATATAATATGAATGTGCTTGCTGCTCCTACTTGCAATTATTATGAGAAAGGAACTATATCTCCACCTCTCTATGTTTCCAATATGATAAAATTGCAAGAAACTGCTTATACTATGCATTGGCCTTTACTTTGTGTGCATGAATTGTTCTTTTATGACATGCCGATGCATAGGAAGAGAGTTAGACTTCGTCAATACATGATATATGTAACCTTGTGCTCACCACTAAATTACAAATCATTGTTAATTAAAATTGGCTTTGATATACCTTGGGATCCGGGTGGATCCATTACTTGAGCACTATATGCCTAGCTTAATGGCTTTCAAGAAAGCGCTGCCAGGGAGACAACCCGGAAGTTTTAGAGAGTCATTTATTTCTTTTGAGTGCTTTTATATAGTTTAAAAACAACAAAAATAAAGAGGGGAACCCAAAACCTTTTCAAAAAGGAAAGCGAAAGTGAGAAAGACAAGCATTGTTGAACTGGGAGCTAGCCTTGAACTTTGTTCATGCTCACAGAAACTTTGTGAATCTTGATTACAGAAACTTTTCAATAAAAATAATTATCCCCTTGTACAATTCCTTGTATTATAAAAATAATGTGCCAAGGTTTGCCTTTAGGGTGTTTACATTTGCTTGATGGTTTGTACGGTGAAGGACAGAAACTTTGGTTGTAGTGCGCGATTTTACATTTTTTGTGGGTATGTCAAATGGTTCTGATTATTTTGCACTGTCTTCCTATAAAAATTGTTTATTTTTACTAATTTTGGTAGAATTTTTCAAGTATCATAAGTATGGTGAATGTTCAGACTATTATACTATTCTGTTTTAGATAGATTCTGTTTTTGATGCATAGTTTGCTTGTTTTGATGAAACTATCGATTCATATCAGTGGATTAAGCCATGAAAAACTTATATTACAGTGGACACACTGCAAAAACAAAATATGAATTGGTTTGCAACAGTACTTATAGTAGTGATTTGCTTTATTATATTAACGGATCTTACCGAGTTTTCTGTTGAAGTTTTGTGTGGATGAAGTGTTCAATGATCGAGAAGGTCTCGGTGTGAGAAGAAGGAAGAGAGGCAAGAGCTCAAGCTTGGGAATGCCCGAAGCACCCCAAGTAAATATTCAAGGAGACTCAAGCGTCTAAGCTTGGGGATGCCCCGGAAGGCATCCCCTCTTTCTTCAACAAGTATCGGTATGTTTTTGGATTCGTTTCGTTCATGCGATATGTGCAATCTTGGAGCGTCTTTTCCATTTAGTTTTCATCTTTCTTTTATGCACCATGCTGGTATGAGATAGTTCTTGGTTGATTCATAGAATGCTCTTTGCACTTCACTTATATCTTTTGAGTATGGCTTTATAGAATGCTTCATGTGCTTCACTTATATCATTTGAAGTTTGGATTGCCTGTTTCTCTTTACATAGAAAACCGCCATTTGTAGAATGCTATTTTGCTTCACTTATATTTGTTAGAGCGTGGTCATATCTTTTATAGAAAGAATTAAACTCTCTTGCTTCACCTATATCTATTTAGAGAGATGACAGGAATTGGTCATTCACATGGTTAGTCATAAAATCCTACATAAAACTTGTAGATCACTCAATATGATATGTTTGATTCCTTGCAATAGTTTTGCGATATAAAGATGGTGATATTATAGTCATGCTAGTGGGTAGTTGTGGATTGTAGAAATACTTGTGTTGAGGTTTGTGATTCCCGTAGCATGCACGTATGGTGAACTGTTATGTAACGAAGTGGGAGCATGATTTATTTATTGATTGTCTTCCTTATGAGTGGCGGTCGGGGACAAACCATGGTCTTTTCCTACCAATCTATCCCCCTAGGAGCATGCGCGTAGTACTTTGTTTCGATGACTAATAGATTTTTCAATAAGTATGTGAGTTCTTTATGACTAATGGTGAGTCCATGGATTATACGCACTCTCACCCTTCCACCATTGCTAGCCTCTCTAGTACCGCGCAACTTTTGCCGGTACCATAAACCCACCATATACCTTCCTCAAAACAGCCACCATACCTACCTATCATGGCATTTCCATAGCCATTCTGAGATATATTGCCATGCAACTTCCATCATCATCATATACATGACTTGAGCATTTATTGTCATATTGCTTTGCATGATCGTAAGATAACTAGCATGATGTTTTCATGGCTTGTCCGTTTTTATGTCATTGGTACGCTAGATCATTGCACATCTCGGTACACCGCCGGAGGTATTCATATAGAGTCATTCTTTGTTCTAGACATTGAGTTGTAATATTGAGTTGTAAGTAAATAAAAGTGTGATGATCATCATTACTAGAGCATTACCCCAGTGAGGAAAGGATGATGGAGACTATGATTCCCCCACAATTCGGGATGAGACTCCGGACTTTACAAAAAAAATAAAAGAGGCCAAAGAAGCCCACCAAAAAATAAAAAAAATGAGAGAAAAAGAGAGAAGGGGCAGTGCTACTATCCTTTTTCCACACTTGTGCTTCAAAGTAGCACCATGTTCTTCATATAGAGAGTCTCTTGAGTTATCACTTTCATATACTAGTGGGAATTTTCATTATAGAACTTGGCTTGTATATTCCGATGATGGGCTTCCTCAAATGCCCGAGGTCTTCATGAGCAAGCAAGTTGGATGCACACCCACTTAGTTTCAGTTGGAGCTTTCATACACTTATAGCTCTAGTGCATCTGTTGCATGGCAATCCCTACTCACTCACATTGATATCTATTGATGCGCATCTCCATAGCCCGTTGATACGCCTAGTTGATGTGAGACTATCTTCTCCTTTTTGTCTTCTCCACCATCATATTATATTCCACCTATAGTGCTATGTCCATGGCTCATGCTCATGTATTGCGTGAAAGTTGAAAAGGTTTGAGAACGTCAAAAGTATGAAACAATTGCTTGGATTGTCATCGAGGTTGTGCATGATGTGAATATTTTGTGTGGTGAAGATGGAGCATAGCTAGACTATATGATTTTGTAGGGATAACTTCCTTTGGCCATGTTATTTTGAAAAGACATGATTTCTTTATTAGTTGCCTTGAAGTATTATTGTTTTTATGTCAAATGATAGACTATTGCTTTGAATCACTCGTATCTTAATATTCATGCCATGATTAGATATGTGATCAAGATTATGCTAGGTAGCATTCCACATCTAAAATTATCTTTTTTATCGTTTACCTACTTGAGGACGAGCAGGAATTAAGCTTGGGGATGCTGATACGTCTCCATCGTATCTATAATTTTTGATTGTTCCATGCCAATATTCTACAAATTTCATATACTTTTGGCAACTTTTTATACTATTTTTGGGACTAACATATTGATCCAGTGCCCAGTGCCAGTTCCTGTTTGTTGCATGTTTTTTGTTTCGCAGAATATCCATATCAAACGGAGTCTAAATGGGATAAAAACTGATGGAGATTTTTTGGAATATATATGATTTTTGGGAAGAAAAATCCCATGCGATTCGGTGCCCAAGGTAGCCACACGGCAGGGGGCGCGCCCCTGACCCTCGTGGGCCACCCGTAAGGCGGTTGATGCCCTTCTTTCGACGAAAGAAAGCTAATATCCGGATAGAGGTCGTGTTAAAATTTCAGCCCAATCGGAGTTATGGATCTCCGGGAATATAAGAAACCGTGAAAGGGAAGAATGTGAGAACGCAGAAACAGAGAGACATACAGAGACAGATCCAATCTCAGAGGGGCTCTTGCCCCTCCCATGCCATGGAGGCCATGGACCAGAGGGGAAACCCTTCTCCCATCTAGGGAGGAGGTCAAGGAAGAAGAACAATGAGGGGGGCTCTCTCCCCCTTGCTTCCGGTGGCACCGGAGTGCCACCGGGGGCCATCATCATCACCGCGATCTACACCAACACCTCCGCCATCTTCACTAACATCTCCATCACCTTCCCCCCTCTATCTACAGCGGTCCACTCTCCCGCAACCCACTGTACCCTCTACTTGAACATGGTGCTCTATGCTTCATATTATTATCCAATGATGTGTTGCCATCCTATGATGTCTGAGTAGATTTTCGTTGTCCTATCGGTGGTTGATGAATTGCTATGATTGATTTAATTTTCTTGTGGTTATGTTGCTGTCCTTTGGTGCCCATCATATGATTGCGCGCGTGGATCACACCCTAGGGTTAGTTGTATGTTGATAGGACTATGTATTGGAGCGCAAGAGTGACAGAAGCTTCAACCTAGCATAGAAATTGATGCATACGGGATTGAAGGGGGACCAATATACCTTAATGCTATGGTTGGGTTTTACCTTAATGAACATTAGTAGTTGAGGATGCTTGCTAATAGTTCCAATCATGAGTGCATAGAATTCCAAGTCAGGGATGACATGCTAGCAGTGGTCTCTCCCACATAATACTTGCTATCGGTCTAGTAAAGTAGTCAATTGCTTAGGGGCAATTTCACAACTCCTACCACCAATTTTCCACACTCGCTATATTTACTTTATTGTTTCTTTATCTAAACAGCCCCTACTTTTTATTTACATACTCTTTATTATCTTGCAAACCTATCCAACAGCACCTACAAAGTACTTCTAGTTTCATACTTGTTCTAGCTAAAGCGAACGTCAAGCGTGCGTAGAGTTGTATCGGTGGTCGATAGAACTTGAGGGAATATTTATTCTACCTTTAGCTCCTCGTTGGGTTCGACACTCTTACTTATTGAAAATTGTTGCGATCCCCTGTACTTGTGGGTTATCAAGACCTTTTTATGGCGCCGTTGTTGGCGTGGGGCGAATATTCTCGTGTGTGCTTGTTTGCTTTATCACTAAGTAATTTTTATTTGTTGTTCTTAGTTGTTTTCAATATTTAGTTATGGGTAGGAAACGCAAAATACCAAAAAATTAGTTGTACCTACTAAACCAATGGTTGAAGAACCACTCAAAATCTATCACACTCCTGAAGCTTATTACTTGGATCATCTTCGATCCCTTTATGCTCGTGCTGAAACCCCAACTAGCTTAGTTGAGGGGAAATCTTTAGATGAGCACGCTTGTTTTGTGCGACACCGAATATCTGAAAAAGGGAAATTTTACTGGGTCAAATTCATCGTTTGCAATGCTATGCTTGGAAATTATGTGAAATATATGATTTTACTTGTTGTTCTGAAAACCCGAAGAAACACCTTCCCTATCAATGTGAGTTTAGTGATAATGGAATCGTATCTTCGTATGCTAAGGGTGTTTATAATTATTATGATGTTCAACAAATTGAAGAATTTGTTGCTTTTAAGGCTGCTTACGAAATTTCTTCTTTGATTGAAAATTATGATGCTACTCTTTACAAATCTGAAAAGTTTGCCATACTTAAATATTGCTATGATAATTATGCTTCTAATTCCTATGTTGAACCATATATTGAGGACTACTCCACTATCCAAGAAGAGACTAATATTTTGCAGGAGTCTACGAAAGAAGAAATTGATGAAACTGTGAGCTCATTGGATGAAAAAGATGAGGAGGAGAGTGAAGAACAAAAGGAGGAAGAGCGGATTAGCTACTCGTGCCCACCTTATAATGATAGTAACTCTTCAACTCATACATAGTTTAATTTCCCTTGGTGCTTACCGAAGGATGATTGCTATGATGATTGTTATGATGCCATTGATTCTTTTGAAATATCCCTTTTTGTTGATGCTTGTTATGCTTGTAGCCAAGATGCCAATATGAATTATGCTTATGGAGATGAACTTGCTATAGTTCCTTATGTTAAACATGAAATTGTTGCTATTGCACCCACACATGATAGTCCTATTACCTTTTTGAATTATCCAAACTACACTATATCGGAGAAGTTTGCTCTTATTAAGGAATATATTGATGGGTTGCCTTTTAACGTTGCACATGATGATTTTGATGAATATAATATGCATGTGCTTGCTGCTCCTACTTGCAATTATTATGATAGATGAACTATATCTCCACCTCTCTATGTTTCCAATATGATAAAATTGCAAGAAACTGCTTATACTATGCATTGGCCTTTACTTTGTGTGTATCAATTGTTCTTTTATGACATGCTGATGCATAGGAAGAGAGTTAGACTTCGTCAATACATGATATATGTTACCTTGTGCTCACCACTAAATTACAAATCATTGTTAATTAAAATTGGCTTTGATATACCTTGGGATCCGGGTGGATCCATTACTTGAGCACTATATGCCTGGCTTAATGGCTTTAAAGGAAGCGCTGCCAGGGAGACAACCCGGAAGTTTTAGAGAGTCGTTTATTTCTGTTGAGTTCTTTTATATAGTTTAAAAACAAAAAAAATAAAGAGGGGAATGCAAAACTTTTTCAAAAAGGAAAGCGAAAGTGTGAAAGACAAGCATTGTTGAAGTGGGAGCTAGCCTTGAACTTTGTTCATGCTCACAAAAACTTTGTGAATATTGATTACAGAAACTTTTCAATAAAAAAATTATCCCCTTGTACAATTCCTTGTATTATAAAAATAATGTGCCAAGGTTTGCCTTTAGGATGTTTACATTTGCTTGATGGTTTGTACGGTGCAGGACAGAAACTTTGGCTGTAGTGCGCGATTTTTCGTTTTTTGCTGGAATGTCAAATGGTTCTGATTACTTCTGCACTGTCTTCCTATACAAAATTTTTATTTTTCCTAACTTTGGTAGAATTTTTTAAGTATCAGAAGTATGGTGAATGTTCAGACTATTACAGACTGTTCTGTTTTAGACAGATTCTGTTTTTGATGCATAGTTTGCTTGTTTTGATGAAACTATCGATTCATATCAGTGGATTAAGCCATGAAAAATTTATATTACAGTAGACACAATGCAAAAACAAAATATGAATTGGTTTGCAATAGTACTTATAGTAGTTATTTGCTTTATTATACTAACGGATCTTACTGAGTTTTCTGTTGAAGTTTTGTGTGGATGAAGTGTTTGATGATCGAGAAGGTCTCGATGCGAGAAAAGGAAGAGAGGCAAGAGCTCAAGCTGGGGGATGCTCGAAGCACCCCAAGTAAATATTCAAGGAGACTCAAGCGTCCAAGCTTGGGGATGCCCCGGAAGGCATCCCCTCTTTCTTCAACAAATATCGGTATGTTTTCGGATTCGTTTCGTTCATGCGGTATGTTCAATCTTGGAGCGTCTTTTGCATTTAGTTTTCATCTTTCTTTTATGCACCATGCTGGTATGAGATAGTCCTTGGTTGTGTTATAGAATGCTCTTTGCACTTCACTTATATCTTTTGAGTATGACTTTATAGAATACTTCATGTGCTTCACTTACATCATTTGAAGTTTGGATTGCCCGTTTCTCTTTACATAGACAACCGCCATTTGTAGAATGCTCTTTTGCTTCACTTATATTTGTTAGAGCGTGGGCATATCTTTTGTAGAAAGAATTAAACTCTCTTGCTTCACCTATATCTATTTAGAGAGATGGCAGGAATTGGTCATTCACATGGTTAGTCATAAAATCCTACATAAAACTTGTAGATCGCTGAATATGATATGTTTGATTCCTTGCAATAGTTTTGTGATATAAAGATGGTGATATTATAGTCAGGCTAGTAGGTAGTTGTGGACTGTAGAAATACCTGTGTTGAGGTTTGTGATTCCCGTAGCATGCACGTATGGTGAACCGTTATGTAACGAAGTCGGAGCATGATTTATTTATTGATTGTCTTCCTTATGAGTGGAGGACGGGGAAGAACGATGGTCTTTTCCTACCAATCTATCCCCCTAGGAGCATGCGTGTAGTACTTTGTTTCGATGACTAATAGATTTTTGCAATAAGTATGTGAGTTCGTTATGACTAATGTTGAGTCCATGGATTATACGCACTCTCACCCTTCCACCATTGCTAGCCTCTCTAGTACCGCGCAACTTTCGCCGGTACCATAAACCCACCATATACCTTCCTCAAAACAGCCACCATACCTACCTATCATGGCATTTCCATAGCCATTCCGAGATATATTGCCATGCAAATTCCATCATCATCATATACATGACTTGAGCATTCATTGTCATATTGCTTTGCATGATCGTAAGATAGCTAGCATAATGTTTTCATGGCTTGTCCGTTTTTTGATGTCATTGCTATGCTAGATCATTGCACATCCCGGTACACCGCCAGAGGCATTCATATAGAGTCATACTTTGTTCTAGACATTGAGTTTTAATATTGAGTTGTAAGTAAATAAACGTGTGATGATCATCATTATTAGAGCATTGCCCCAGTGAGGAAAGGATGATGGAGACTATGATTCCCCCATAAGTCGGGATGAGACTCCGGACTTCACAAAAAATAAAAGAGGCCGAAGAAGCCCAAATAAAAAAAGAGGCCAAAGAAGCCCACCAAAAAATAAAAAATGAGAGAAAAAGAGAGAAGGGGCAGTGCTACTATCCTTTTCCACACTTGTGCTTCAAAGTAGCACCATGTTCTTCATATAGAGAGTCTCTTGAGTTATCACTTTAATATACTAGTGGGAATTTTCATTATAGAACTTGGCTTGTATATTCCGATGATGGGCTTCCTCAAATGCCCGAGGTCTTCATGAGCAAGCAAGTTGGATGCACACCCACTTAGTTTCAATTGGAGCTTTCATACACTTATAGCTCTAGTGCATCCGTTGCATGGCAATCCCTACTCACTCACATTGATATCTATTGATGGGAATCTCCATAGCCCGTTGATACGCCTAGTTGATGTGAGACTATCTTCTCCTTTTTGTCTTCTCCACCATCATATTATATTCCACCTATAGTGCTATGTCCATGGCTCACGCTCATGTATTGCGTGAAAGTTGAAAAGGTTTGAGAACGTCAAAAGTATGAAACAATTGCTTGGCTTGTCATCGGGGTTGTGCATGATGTGAATATTTTGTGTGGTGAAGATGGAGCATAGCCAGACTATATGATTTTGTAGGGATAACTTTCTTTGGCCATATTATTTTGAAAAGACATGATTGCTTTATTAGTAGCCTTGAAGTATTATTGTTTTCATGTCGAATGACAGACTATTGCTTTGAATCACTCGTATCTTAATATTCATGCCATGATTAGATATGTGATCAAGATTATGCTAGGTAGCATTCCACATCAAAAATTATATTTTTTATCATTTACCTACTTGAGGACGAGCAGGAATTAAGCTTGGGGATGCTGATACGTCTCCGTCGTATCTATAATTTTTGATTGTTCCACGCCGATATTCTACAACTTTCATATACTTTTGGCAACTTTTTATACTATTTTTGGGACTAACATATTGATCCAGTGTCAGTTCCTGTTTGTTGCATGTTTGTTGTTTCGTAGAATATCCATATCAAACGGAGTCCAAACGGGACAAAAACTGACGGAGATTTTTTTTGGAATATATATGATTTTTGGGAAGAAAAATCCACGCAAGACGGTGCCCGAGGTGGCCACGAGGCAGGGGCGCGCCTGCCCCCCCCCCCCTGGGCGCGCCCCTGACCCTCGTGTGCCACTCGTAAGGCAGTTGATGCCCTTCTTTCGCAGCAAGAAAGCTAATATCTGGATAGAGATCGTGTTAAAATTTCAGCCCAATCAGAGTTACGAATCTCCGGGAATATAAGAAACGGTGAAAGGGAAGAATTTTAGAACGCAGAAACAGAGAGAGACAAAGAGACAGATCCAATCTCAGAGGGGCTCTCGCCCTTACCGTGCCATGGAGGCCATGGACCAGAGGGGAAATCCTTCTCCCATCTAGGGAGGAGGTCAAGGAAGAAGAAGGAGGAGGGGGCCTCTCTTCCCCTCGCTTCCAGTGGCACCAGAGTGCCACCGGGGGCCATCATCATCACCGCGATCTCCACCAACACCTCCGCCGTCTTCACCAACATCTCCATCGCCTTCCCCCTCTATCTACAGCGGTCCACTCTCCCGCAACCCGTTGTACCCTCTATTTGAACATGGTGCTCTATGCTTCATATTATTATCCAATGATGTGTTGCCATCCTATGATGTCTGAGTAGATTTTCGTTGTCCTATCGGTGGTTGATGAACTGCTATTATTGATTTAATTTGCTTGTGGTTATATTTCTGTCCTTTGGTGCCCATCATTTGATTGCACGCATGGATCACACCCTAGGGTCAGTTGTATGTTGATAGGACTATGTATTGGAGGGCAAGAGTGACAGAAGCTTCAACCTAGCATAGAAATTGATGCATACGGGATTGAAGGGGGGCCAGACCTTAATGCTATGGTTGGGTTTTACCTTAATGAACATTAGTAGTTGTGGATGCTTGCTAATAGCTCCAATCATGAGTGCATAGAATTCCAAGTCAGGGATGACATGCTAGCAGTGGCCTCTCCCACATAATACTTGCTATCGGTCTAGTAAAGTAGTCAATTGCTTAGGGGCAATTTCACAACTCCTACCACCACTTTCCACACTCGCTATATTTACATTATTGTTTCTTTATCTAAAAAGACCCTAATTTTTATTTACGTACTATTTATTATCTTGCAAACCTATCCAACAACACCTATAAAGTACTTCTAGTTTCATACTTGTTCTAGCTAAAGCGAATGTCAAGCGTGCGTAGAGTTGTATCGGTGGTCGATAGAACTTGAGGGAATATTTGTTCTACCTTTAGCTCCTCGTTGGGTTTGACACTCTTACTTATTGAAAACTGTTGCGATCCCTATACTTCTGGGTTATCAGTGGCGGCTTTGCATGTTATACCGGATTGGACAGTCCCGTACCTGGCTTACATGAACCGAGGCGAGTTACCGGAGGATGAAACCTTGGCCCGGCAGATAATCCGGCGATCCAAGTCAATGACCATTGTCAATGGGGAGTTACATCGTTACAGCGTCACAGGAGCAATTCGGCGTTGTGTGTCTCCTCAAGAGGGTTGTGAGATTTTGCGAGAAATCCACGAAGGAGATTGTGGTCACCACGCCGGTTCAGAATCCTTGGTGGCTAAGGCTTTTTGTCATGGCTTCTATTGGTTGACGGCTCATGCTGATGCTGAGGATTTAGTCAAAAGGTGTGACGGTTGTTAGAAGTTTGCACGCCGCGCCCATGTTCCGGCCCAAGAATTGAGAATGATTTCAATCACTTGGTCGTTTGCAACTTGGGGGCTCTATATGGTTGGACCCTTTAAGAGATCCAAGGACCAAAAGACCCACCTGTTGGTGGCGGTTGACAAGTTTACCAAGTGGGTAGAGGCAGAGCCAGTCAGTAAGTGTGATGCAGCCACGGCGGTTCAATTCATCAAAAAGGTGATATTCCGGTTTGGTTTTCCACACAGCATTATCACTGATAATGGTACTATTCTATCCAAAGGTGATATGGAAGAATTTTGTCAACGTGAGCACATACGGCTTGATGTAGCATCAGTGGCTCACCCCCAGTCTAATGGTCAAGCAGAGAGGGCAAATCAAGAAATTTTGAGAGGTATCAAACCCCAGCTTAGGGTTCCTTTAAAGCGGACGCCGGGTTGTTGGGTGGAGGAGTTACCTTTCGTATTATGGAGTATCAACACCACACCAAACAGATCTACGGGTTACAGGCCTTTCTTCATGGTTTACAGAGTAGAGGCGGTTCTCCCTAGTGACATCCATCATGACTCAACCCGTGTGATGGCTTATGTTGAAGCTGAGAATGACAAAGCACGTCAGGACTCACTGGACCTGTTAGATGAGGAGCGTGATTTAGCAACAGCACGTTCGACGATTTATCAACAAGATCTCCGACGTTATCACAGCCGCCGGGTTAAGACCAGAACTTTTCGAGAAGGTGATATTGTGCTCCGGCTCATCCAGGATCAGACTGATATGCACAAGTTATCCCCACCTTGGGAAGGACCTTTTGTGGTCAGCAAAACCTGCACAACGGGTCATACTACCTCATCGATGTTCGAGAGCACAATGACGCACGCAAATCGAAGGAGGAGACCCATCGGCCGTGGAATATAGCTCTTCTTCGGCCTTACTATACTTGAGCCACATGCTCTTCTTATGTACATACTTATGACAATGTATATATTATATAATAAACCGGAGCCTTAGCTAAAGCAGGATCTCTGTTCTTTTTTACATCATGTGTGGTTCCATGGGGGCTTCTATTCACAAAGCGGAGTTCTATTAACCCGGCCTATAAAGCCACACAGATATGAAGGAAATCACTAGGGGGCTTGGTCATATCCGAACCATAGCTACACCTCTTGATCGGTTTAAAACCAAAAAAGGGAAATCACTAGGGGGCTTGGTTGTCCTTACACCATAGCTACACCTTTTGATAGGCTTAAGGCCAAAAGGACATTATGTGGAACCGAACAGAGTCTGTTGCATAAAGCACAACGCAAACATAGGTAACCACTGAGCATAGCTCTAATATTACCTTGGGGCTCCTTCCTTCTCAATGAACAACGAGCTTGCACCCTTGTAATAGGTTATCAAGCCAGGCTTGGAAGCCAGGTGTATTCACCTAAAACCCCGGGTTATCCTGCCTTTTTAAGTAAGCCACTCCGTCTAGGTAAACCTGGTATGACCCACTGAACATTTGACAAGTCAATCTCATAGACCCTGAACTTGTCACAGTTAAAACGGTGATTGGTTAAAGATTGAGGTCCATCTTAAAAGGCTTTGCAAAACGTTTTAACTCAGCGGCCTGGCAGCCCATGAAAAGCCTCGATTTAGGGCCTGGCAGCCCATGAAAAGCCTTGCATATTTCTTTTGTATTTGTTGTTTTTTAATCATGGATTAATGAATATTTTCTGATAAACCGGTGTTTATTACAACCCGGCATGGCTTTCAACGCCCAGTTGTTAGTACATGATCAGTTCTAAACCGCAGTAAGTTGCTCCGGTCTGGTTTTGACTAGAGGTCACCAGCATTATACGAACAAATCGATGGCTATTATAGCCCGGTATGGTTTTTATATGAACCGGCAAAAGGGAAAGGAGTCATCAACACTCCAGATTGGTGTTTTTCACCCTTACTATGCAAACAGTTGGTCAGCCAGCGAGGTATATCATAGGTATCCGTTATTTTATATCTGATTATTACAATCTTGGTTATCTATCCAAGTTATGTATATATATTTTGGGGGGGGGGGGCATCATGACCCGTCCAATGGTAAACCACTAGGACACTTTCAAGTTCTTATATGCAGGAACAAAAACCATAATGGACTATGCATATAATAGCTCTCAAAGGGATGGCAAGTTCTCAGTAACAAGCAAAAACAAACATGCTCGATGGCATGACAAATAAAGTGTTCATGCTATCCTATTACAAGGCGCTTTAAGCAACCCAAATTGAGTAATTGTTTTAAAAGGAGTGGCAGACTGCAACTGATAAACCGGCCACCGGTTTATGACTCCTCCTCTGGACGGTTTGAAGATTGAAGGTCATCTTGCACGGTCGCAGTCTCCTCATCCCTACCTAGTCGCTGGAAATAAATCGTTGACCAATCGATTCCAGTTAAGGCTTGAAAACGGCTTCTTCATGGATAAGGTTGGAAGGGTCAACGTCAGGAGCGTAAGTATGCTTATGGATTGGCGGCACAAGATCTTCTACATTATGAATCGGCGTGGGCTGTCTTTTCCCTTCAGCATCATAAACCGGTTGAAAATGAGATAGATATGTGTCATCCGCCAATTTGCTTGCTATAGGACGCATCTCCTTTGTCAGCCTTCAAAGATCATCGTTGTTGAAGTTGGTGCCATCTTCCTTCACGATGGGGTAGCCTTGGCCGATATCTGCCAGTTCAAGATCTGGAATCCACGCCTTGGCCCGGATTAGCGCGGCCAGCGCACCTGACCTTGCGGTTGATCTCTTCAGTTCATCCAAACGGGCAGGTAGCATGGCCAGCTTTTCGATGGTTTCTTTGATCAGCGTTGGCGGAGGTTTGTTATAAGCTGCAGTACAAATGGCTCGCTGGGATCCAGAATACAACTGTTCTATCAAAGTATAGGCCGCTTTAAGTTTCATCTGCATATCGGAGCCTAGATGAGTAATGCGGGTCCCTGTCATGGTAAAGCATTAGTAAACCGGCTTTTGATCAGATGTTATGGATTGGAAAAACTTCATATGCAGATACTTACCAAAGATAGCAGAGGTCATGGCGTTAATCTGCCGTTTTAACCCGGTCAGTTCTTCAACCACCAGTTTCAGGGCTGCTTCTGTGTCTTCGGCCTTCTTTGTTAAACCGGCCTTTTTTGTCTCCCAGTCTGCACGCTCTTTGTTAAAAGTATCTTTCAGCCTTTCCATGGTGGCTAAGGCATTTGTCAACTCTTCCTTGGCCTTGGAAGCTTCTGCTTCCTGAGATTTGACGTTCTCCTGAAGGTCAGCGGTTTGAGCATCCGTTTTACTCAGCTCGGCCTGCAAAGGCAAGATATATCAACAATGAGATATGTATATTTGAAGTACCAAGTGTATAACAAGTTATGCACTTTGTACTTCGGGGCTAATGCCTATTTGCTCTCTCATAAAAATTTTATTTGCAATTCTCAAAGTACAATGCAAGCATTATCCTTGACACTTGGGGGCTAATGTACATCTGTTCAAATGGAGGCATGGATTAAAGACACGGTTCACCTTGGAAAGATAAACCGGCCCTTGGGGACTACACAGGCGAAAACTACAGGAATACAATGATCACGTCTGGTTTACTTCAAAAGATTAGTTGCTATATGGAGGACAAGTTTGCAAGAGTTAAGGTATTACAAAGTCCCGGTTTATGATTGCCATCATAAACCGGCCCTTGGGGGCTACTTGAGTTGGTACTTGTACATTGGATTTAAGAAAGGAAAAGTGATGAAAAATACCTCATAGCGCTCCTTCATCAGGTTCACCAAACCGGCTTCATAATCACGGTTTGAGTGCAGACAGTTTAGAAAACCATAGTGGAGTTCTTGAGTGTTGAGATGGGCGTAGCTTGACAAGTTGGTGCTCCATTTGCCTTTTTCCATGGCAGCACGCTCTTCCTTGGCACTATGTTTGGCCAAAATTACAGGATGGCCAGGAGAGGTGTGACCAATACGAGTAATGATAACCTCGCCTTCTTTGTCTCTAGAAGCCTTTTTTGGAGTTGATGGAGTGTCAGTAGGTCTCACCGGACTAGAAGATCTGTCACCAGTCCGGATTGGATTTGCTGGTTCATCATCTGGCACAGAAGTATCAACTTCTGCTTGTTCATCAGTATTGTGATCTTGAGGGGGTGGTTCATCAAAGGTAGCTTCAGGATTTGGACCATTCGGTTCAGCAGTTTGCTCTGGTTCAATAACCACCTGTTCTTCAGGCGGATTATTCACCCTGGCCTTTTTACTGGGTCTAGCTTTGGCTCTAAACAGAAGAAGATGCAAAGGTTAGCATAGCATATAAAGTATGAAACATCAAAAGAAAGGGGTGAAGTACTTACCCAGCTACGGTTTTGAGAGGAGGGAGTTGTGTCACTGTTGGCTCGCCAGAGGATGAAGGAGGTGTCACCTGATAATTCGAATCGGACGGATTAAGAGGTTGTCGGAAATAACCTGCCTTGGGATAAGAAGTGTCAGAAGCGGGTGAGACCTCAGATCGGCGTTTCCGAACTGGGGTGTCCGGTAAACCGGTCGAAGTAACCTTTTGGCTGTTGTGTCGGGTTGTGCGGCGAGCCTCGTGCTGCTGCTTGTTCAAAATAAATGTTGGATCCAAGTGAGCAAGAGGATGAGAAAAGCTTACTTTCCGAACCGCTTGACGGATTTTTTGTGTTGGCAGAGAGTCTGAACCAGAGGAAAGGATAATTACCTCTGCATTGTCTGCTTGGCTGGCCTCAACGTCCTCCTGATAAGTATCATTGTCAATGAGATGCATGAAAAGTGAACCAAGTGAATCAAGTTTTACCTCAACTTCCGGTTCATCCAGGTCGTCATCCAGTTCCATATTGATGCGTTCAGGTGCCTTCCGCTTTGTGGTTTTCTTGACGGCTTTTGTTTTAGGACGGGAAGGCTTTGCCGCTTTCTCTTGAGGTTTCTTATTCCAGAACGGATCAGCACCCTGTTTAAAAATAAGCGGAAGGGTATTCAAAGATTGGACAGTCTAAAGATATCAAATGTAGAGCGGAAGAACAATACTTACAGCAGGCGGTTTGTTTTGCGTGTAAAAAGGGTCTAAAGCGGTTTGGCAACAGACAGCTTCTGATTCATTCAATATTTTCTTGACAGCTTCAGTGACTTCATCATCTGTTAGCTGAATATTGATATGACGTTGGGAGTCCTCTACTTCACCAGTATACTCGCACATTAAGCTGGAGCGGCGACTTAACGGCAAGATACTCCAGGATATCCAGCAACCGACGAAGTCTACACCTGTTAAACCGTTGGCCAAGAAGGCTCTCAGCTTGGCGAGTTGAGTTGCGTATGGGGCCCATTCCTGGGCACTTAGTCATTGTGGAAGTGGATGAGTACTGGCAAGCCGGTGGGCATGGTAACCCAGCAGAGGATTCTCATCTTCAGGGGAAGTGTCTTAACAGTAGAACCAAGTTTGATTCCACTCTTTGGGGTGACTGTGCAGCTTGGCATCAGGAAATTCAACCTCTTTTCTTTTCTGAATGCAGACTCCACCAAGTTCAGTATTGGGTCCGTCTACAAATTCAGTGCGCCGGTTCAGATGGAAGAAATCCCAGAATAACCCAACAGTTGGCTCTTCTTGTAGGTACACTTCACAGAAAACTTGAAAATTGCATATATTGGATACCGAGTTGGGTCCAATATCTTGAGGGTGGAGTTGAAAGTTGGCAACCACATCCCGGAAAAACTTTGATCCGGGTGGTTTGAAACCACGGCCTATGTGACCAACAAACACCACTACCTCACCCTACTTAGGGGTGGGAGAATTTTCTGGCCCAGGAACTCGCCACCAGATCTCATTCTTCTTTGGTAAAGTGCCGATCTTGACCATTCCATTCAGTTGCTCTTCTGTAACCTGGGAGGGAGCCCAATTGCAGGAATAAAACTGCTTGGCCATTGCAAGTGAAAAGCTGGAAAGAAATGCCGGTTTACAATTCATTCATAGTGATTCATAAGGTGCAACAGGACAATGGAATCCAAGTATGTGAAATTGGTAAACCGGAGGATGATATAATTATCAATGACAAGGCGATAAGTGGAAAAAGAGATATACACATATTATTAAACCGGAGTATGACAACGAAGATAAAGGGATTGCCGGTTTACAAGGGGACTGATGGTATGTGATAGATTGCTTTCTACAAAGGTAAACCGCCTACGTGATAGAAAAGCTACTATGCGGAGCACATCAAGATCAAAGTTCGGCTATTGATGGGTTGATGAAGAACACAAGGAAAGCAACATGAACACGCATGAACCCTAACGGATCTACAGATGAAAGAGGAGAGGCTTACAGCGGCGGTTGAGGTCGCGGAGATGCACCGCGTCTTTCTGATGCAACCCGGTTGATGTAGCGGCCAACGGAGATGCAGAGGCGAAGCTTGATGACGGCGGCGGCGCTCGGGTGCAGGGGCGTAGCGAGGAGGAAGAAGAAGCGAAGAGACGGATGGGGAAAAGGATATGACCCTTGGCCCTATTTAAAAGGTAAAGGGGGAGGTGACAGGCATGAGAATCGAGGAGCCGGAATATTGGATACCTAACAGGAGCGGTCGCCTCGATTATCGGAGGCTCATTAACTGAAGGTGAGATGTATCATTTTTAAATAACAAGGTGACGTCATGGCGATTTATCATGATTCTGGAGTATGACGTCATGGCGGTTTACAAGATCAAGGTGAAGATGCAAGGGAAGAATTTTTCTAAGTATTAAAGATTGACATGAACAAGTCCAAATCAATCTGGGGCCTAATGTTGGGGATATTATTACTGGACGTAAACCAGCCAGGAGTTGCCGGATTAACTCTATGAAGATTAGAAGCCCATGAAGACATAAGGTGATGGCGCTTTACGGAGGCCCAAGGCTCAAAGGCGAGGTAAGGCCTATAGATGTAAACCGACTTTCTCATGTAACTTGCATTGTAAGATAGGAAGGATAGAGATCAAGCCGGACACGTTTATGATCCAGCCTCGTGACTCTGTAAACCGGCGGGCTTCAACCTGTGTATATAAAGGGACGACCCGGTCGCGGTTTAGGGACAACAGACAACAACTCAAGAGCCAAGCAAAGCGGATTCGCTCCCTGGTCATGGAAACCCTAGCAATACCAAACACAACTAGACGTAGGCTTTTACCTTCATCGAAGGGGCCGAACTAGTATAAAAACCCTCATGTCCCTTGTCCGGTTTAACCCCTTTAAGCTAACCCGTAGTGATGGCTCCACGACTAAGTCCTTTCACGAGGACATCTGCCGTGACAAAACCATGACAACCACGCTAAGCTGACTCCGCCGCCGAGACCCGCTGGCTGGGCCTACCGAGCCACCTCTGCAGTTGCCTCCAAGTCGCCAGCTGCCGTTCTGCCACTGTTCCAGCGCGGGTCTCAGCGCCGCCTGACGTCTCACGTGTCCGTCCACCTTGTCGTGATGGACGGCCCTGAATCGCCGCCCTGAAATCGCCAGTAAACCGCCGTTGACGCACCCCGCCTCTGCTGACGCGGATATGAGCCGGTCTCAATCTAAGTTGCCTCCAAGTTGCTGCTCACCTCGCTACTCCGGCTGACCTGCCACCGGTTACACTGGCTGGCTCCACCACACCGGCTCATCTGCCATGGACCACAAGACGACCACGAATTAGAGAAACCAACATGGATTGGCCAGAATGATCACGACCTGGACTCCATGGCCACCACGGGTCGTGCCTCGGTGTCTGTCCGAGTCGTTGTCGCGTCTTGCCTCTTGTTTGAGTCATCGTTGCGCCTCGCCTCCTGGAGCTATTGCTGCTGTGACCCGCCCCGCTTCGGTCGATTCCTATTGCCGCTCTTGCTCGCCGAGCCCTCTGAGCCGCCCGGCCCTCACATCGAGTAGACATGCAAAACTGATTCACCTGCCTCGCTTCATTTGGACGCGATGTCTGCCTCTGCTGTTTCCACGTTGAACCACCGCGGTGACTCGGGTTGAGCCGCGTTTGTTGCTTTCGACTGTCACGTGTTTGTGCTAAGTCGCCTTGGTCCGCGCCAAGTCGCCTGCATCAGTTAAGATCCAATGTGAGTTGCTTACTACAAAAGGAAATGAACTAAAGATGGGAGTGTATTGTTTTTGTTAGCAAGCATGTTTTGAAGTTTGGCTTTTGTGAAGTGATTTTCTGGAGTCCAAAACATCAGCTTTTGGTCGAGATTAGGATGAGTAGCTGCTGAGATGACCTGCACTTGGAAGTAAGTTGTCTGGTTCAGTATCTGAAAGCAGAGTCATCGGGATTTTGAGGGGGTACGGTGCCCCCATATGCTACAACATCCTGCATGCACACCACCAACACTACAAAAAAAGACACATCAGTGACAGTTTGGGCTGAACGAAAAAAAATTCTATCATACTTATGACACTTCTATGACAATAATTGTGACAAAACCCGGTATCATCATAGATGTGGTGGGCTCCTACTTCTATGAAAAAAATCATGACAGAAAATGGGCTTTTCGTCCTGGGCGGGCCGGAGACACAGTTGCATGACATTCTTTGGGTCATCCATGATGGAAAAACCCGTGGTAGAAGCGAGGGCGAGGAAAAGGTGTTCCCGGTTATGGTGGGTGGTCGGGGCCGAGCGATGCACGTTTCTCTTGTACATGCACGCGCGTGGGTGCGATGCGTTGGGCTCTAACTGAACCCGAGCGAGGCATTGGGCTCTAACTGAACCCAAGCGATTGCACTGCAGGCTACGCGTTACTAAACCCGAGCGATCAATCAATGGCTGTTAACTGATCCCGATCGAGCGATTCCTTCGCTACTACTGCTAACTGAAGCCGATCGATGCTGCCTCTGGATGAACAGTGAGTGTTGCTAGGGGGTTTGGATGAACAGTTCCCAGTGGGGGTGGATGAACGGGACTGAGGGAGTCCTGGATTAGGGGGTCTCCAGACAGCCGGACTATATCCTTTGGCTGGACTATTGGACTATGAATATACAAGATTGAAGAGTTCGTCCCGTGTCCGGATGGGACTCTCCTTGGCGTGGAAGGCAAGCTAGGCAATACGGATATGTAGATATCCTCTATTGTAACCGACTCTTGTATCCCTACCCCCCTCCAATGTCTATATAAATCGGAGGGTTCAGTCCGTAGGACAAGATACAATCATACCATAGGCTAGCTTCTAGGGTTTAGCCTCTCACGATTTCGTGGTAGATCAACTCTTGTAATACACATATCATCAAGAACAATCAAGCAGGACATAGGGTATTACCTCCATCAAGAGGGCCCAAACCTGGGTAAACATCATGTCCCCTGCCTCCTATTACCATCTGCCTTAGACGCATAGTTCGGGACCCCCTACCCGAGATCCGCCGGTTTTGACACAGACATTGGTGCTTTCATTGAGAGTTCCACTGTGTCGTCACCATAACACTACAAGAAAAACGGTGTGTAGAGACATTAATTTTCATAGCTAAAGACGTGTTATTTCGTCTCTAGGTAAAAATAGAGACAATTTAGTAAAGCGTCCTTGGAGCGTCTCCTCACGGACCGTATCAAAAAAGATAGACACGCTTAGTTAGCGTGTCTAGATGGTATGAGACGCTATATTGGGACGTTCAAAATCGTCTCTACAAAATAGAGACGTTCTATTACACGCCAGTGTTGCGCCTCTACTCATGTGGGCCCATTACTTATAGATGCTATGTTGAGACGACATATTCGTCTCTAAATATGAATAAGTTTTTTTGTGCCTATGGAATATTTTACTTTAATCATTTTTTATTAATTTAACTTTTGTAATCCCCATTTCAAATTTAGTTACGTTAATATGATAGGGATGCATGTGCAAATTCATCAAATATCACTATAAAAAGCCATCAACCCACATCACCAATTGCATTCTCAAGCAATCCATTCTAACAATTAGCATCATTTGTAACAAATCTATGAACAAATACATATGTTTATGTATGGAGTTCACAACTGAATCAATTCAGACATTCATATGAAAGATGTAAATAATTAAGGGAATATATATACTACAAAGTAGAACTAAGCTTTCCATACATTATACATAATATGTGTTCATTTAAAGACTAATTCTTGCGTAGTTGCTGCTTGCTCCTCCAATGTGTTCCAATTCTAAACTCTCAGCTAGCCTGGAAGAATTTTTTTAACAAAGAGAAGCTTAGAACATAAGCTCTTGGATTAGTACAAGATGAAATGTTCTTTGATAAAACTATGAGAGAAGTACCATAGAAATGTCTTGAGGTTGTCTTGGAGCACCAATGTCTTAGGTTGTGTTGGAGTGGTCAGCTTTGGCTTTTTTACCTAAAAAACCAAGATACTTCGCCAAACATACTGCCTACAAATGTATTTTCTTGATGTGCTTAGTGACACAGGAAGTTATACACTTGATTCAGTACCACCTTGCTTGGTCACATTGCTATTTCAAGCATGAGCATTTTCCGATTCTTGACCACCATCTGCTTTCTACATTAGAGGTTCAGTTCAACTGTAAGTAAACTTATAATCCCTCCATCTCAATATAAGTGTCTCGACTTTGTACTAACTTCAATCGTTCCACAACACCATAAATTTCACCAGAGTTAAATAGTTGATGATTGCAAGCTGCACAAAATGAATATTTCACACCTTAAGCTATAAAATATGCATTGAAAATACATTAGTATGCAGTACTAGAACATCAATAAAAATTCTCTGTGGGTCAATCAGATATCAGAAAACATTGAAGTTGCTCTCTGAACTGACACCTGAGCTCGCTAGTGAAAGCAATCATATGGGTCATTAGAAATTTTCATTTCTATATTGCTGGTAAATGTACTCAACTGTTAGACAAATATGTTCACAAAAACTAAAGCTGCTGATGGATACATAAAACCCCACCAACCATTTTAGAATAATTTTGGGACAACGACTCTCAAATCATTAAGCCCCATATCACACGGATCACAACGATGCGTAGTCCTAATATTAGATAGGGAAAAACATGTGCTCATAATAAAAGATCAACAAATGTACTCAACTGTCATACCACCAATACTTTTGAGTATTTCTTGGAAAATAAAATATAAACAGTACCACTAAAAACATCAAATCGATGTGCCATTATCTCCTACAAAGATCCAAAGGGGAAATTAGTAGAGAAAAATTAAGTGGTTCTGGAGTAAGAAAAAAAGTCTCATCTGTTTTGCTGACTTGCATTGCATGTAAAGTTATGCCCAAATGTAATGCTTGACCTGGGAATAATGTAGTTTTGTAGTATACTGCCAATAAATCATGCTCAATTGTATTGGAACCCAATATACTCCCCAAGACCCATGTCGCCAGAACTAAGTTCTGAATGAACTTTACTACATAGTCATCAAGCTGTAGCATTTTTCAGTATGTTAGCAATTCAGCATATCAGGCATTTATGTGTTTGAACATCATGTGAATTCATACCGGAATTCCTCCCATTCATGAAATTGAACATAGCGTAATGGAGAGATCAAGAATGAAAAAGACTTACCATGTTATATTAGAGATGCAAATCATGAACTTTTTGCGCATGCAAGCAGGAGCTGTACCTCCAAATATGTGTCATCCCCACAAACCTGCACGATTTACCTGATAATCATTCTACTTAGATTAAGGACCAGTTAGGTATACAATTTTCTGTACTATACACCCACCATTAGATCTGAATTTGAAAGAAATAACGATTCATCTACTTGTAGAATTAAAACTTGCTGCAATGAGATATCACAATGAAGAATGAAAAGAAGCCCCTTCCACATGTTTTATTATTACAGATGTAAGAAAAAACAGTCTAGAGAATAAAAACTGTCCTCTAAGCTAGTAATAGTTATGTTGTGAGTGCTAATCACTAATAAGCACATGCTTAGACAGAGAGAAAAGAGAGCAGAAGTACACAAATTACCTAGCGAAGATGAAACAGAGATGCAACGTGTAGCTAGGCAAGGGAAGCCGCCAGTGTGGTTGCATTGGTGTCCACCACCTGCCGTCAAGTGGCGGCCACGGTGGTGTACGCAGTGACATGGGTTGGTCATCCAATAGGTGGGGGTTATATACTCCTAAAATAGCGGTCCAGAAAATTCGGGAAGAGGCATTTGAAGCTGTTGCCAATAAAAACAGAATGAACATCCTAACCCACCATAATCTCAACATGAATGTGTAAATCATAATGCATACACCTGCTCCTCCCCCAAAATTACACGCGTCGTCACCCAAAAATCAATTGAGACGCTGAAATCAACTCTAATAAAAGGAGAAATTGATTCCTGGGGAGATTGAATTTTACTTATTGTCTCTTATCTGCATTTCTACATAAAAAACAAGCAGTGCACAATAATTACTACTCCCTCCGTTCCTACACATAAGTCTTTTTAGAGATTCTAATATGAACTACATAAGGAGAAAAATGAATGAACCTACACTCTAAAATGTGTCCATATGCATCCGTATGTAGTCTATATTGAAATATCTAAAAAGACTTGTATTTAGGAACGGAGGGAGTAGTAGCTAATATACAACCGAATAATAAGTTAACAGAAGCGAACAACTTCCCTCCCATTGGCACTAAACATTACCACTTTACAAGATGAAAAGTTCATAGTTCAGTACTAGTTACTGGTTAGTAGCAGGCCAACACTGTTTGACAGATAAAAAATCAATCGATTATGTACTGTGATGATCTGAACATGAACGCACAATTAAAAAGAGTGTGTACTGCGTAGCACTAGCAGACAGAGGAGGACGGTCGCAGGACGCCCTGGAGCTGCACGAACGCATGAGGGCCAGTGATGGTTCGGTGCCTGTAGAAGGTGAGGCAGCAAGTAGCCAAACAGGTCATGCGCCATTACTTTGATCGATTGATGGTAAAAATTGTAGAGGATATATGGGATTCAAGGGATCACCTGCTTGACGTGCCGGAGACTGGAGATGCTTGCGGGGCGGTGCATCGACGGAACACGCAGTAGATCTTCGGGTGGCGGATGACACCAACGTGGATGCAGCTAGGTGACGGTGAGGACAACGTCAGGAGGAGCTCGACATGGCGATGGTGAGGACGACCGACGCCGACGTGCTCCAACTACCGAGGTTGCCGACGGACGAGAAAGGTATTTGACGGTGGGCGGAGCTACCGACGGAGGGTAGCGCTTCGGGGAAGGGCTGCTGCCGCACGGTGAAGGTGAAAGGGCGGCGCGCGAGGGGGGGCATGATGCCGGCGTAGATTGGATCTGGAGGTTGGGAGAAGGCGGCGTGGGGAAAATATCTTGGATTAGATGGAGGAAAAAAATTGAGAAACGTGGGAAGTCTTAGGCGGTAAAGAAAATCTAATTTGTCGTGCCAAATTTCGTTAAGCAAAAACAGTTTAGGAGCCCCAAACTTGGGAAAGCGAAAAACAAATCCCAAGAAAATGGAGATTTCATCAATTAAGAGCATCTACAGTCGGGCGCCTGAAACCGGTCTAAAATGAAGACATACGAATATAGACGAACGAAGAGCGATCCAAGTGAATTCGTAAAAAACAAACACTGACTGAATCCCACGAGATCCGTCGGAGACACACCTCCACACACATTCCGATGATGCTGGACGCACCGCCAGAACGTGGCTAGGCGGGTATAACCTTATTCCAACTTCAGGGAGTTGTCGCCGTCTCGTCTTCCTCAAAAGGGCACAAACCCTAAACATCCACAAAAAATATCTAGAAAATAGAGCAAGTCCTCCTGTCGGCAAGCGCTGAGATCCACCTCGCCTCCATAGCTCTAAGGTCACATAGGACGAAGCCAATCTACAACAGCATAGACGGGGACCGTGAAATCTCATATAGGCCTCGGTGTAAGACGCACGAGCCGAAGGGTAACTTTATTGGGTAATATACGTATCAAAGTAATATCCACAAAGTTTAATAAGTATAAAGGCAGTGGAAGATTGAAGGGGCGGAGTGCGACTCGCGACAATAAGGGTGGCATTCTGGAACCATGGGCGTGACTTAGGCTGGACAAAGCGACCTGGCTTTTGGCCCGCATGTGGCTCCCTCTGGACCAGACCGTTTGGTCCTACCTGTGGTTCCTATTTAAAGCGACAATCGACAGTTTTCGACCAAACATACAACCCCCCTTGGTCACTACTTGTATTTGACCCGGCCAAAATAGCGCACGTTCCCTATTTTTTATCTTTTTCTTTTTTTGTTTTTGTTTCATTTTTATTTTATTTTTCATTTCTTTTCCTTTTCCTTTTTCTATGTTTGTTTTTATTTCCTTTATTTCATTTTCCCTTTATCATTAGGCGAACATCTTTTTCAACTTCAGAACAATTTTCGAATTTCGTGAGTCTTTTTAGATTTCGCAAAAATTTCCAATTACGTGATTTTTAATTCTTGAACATTTTTCCAATTCAGGAGTATTTTATGAAATCCCGAACATTTTTCAAGTATGTGAACATTTTATGAATTGACCGACATTTTTCAAATTCATGAACTATTTTTGTAATTAGGAACTTTTTTGAAACCCTGGTTATTTTTTCGAATTTGAGATTCATGAACAATTCTCAAACTAAAAAATAAAAGAAACATAAAAGAAAAAACGAAAGAAGGAAGAATGAAAAACAACTACAGGAGCGCCCAACCCTTACATGGGACGGCCTGAATTGCACGAGGGCACCGGGGGTGCGCAATTGGTGGCTATTGGTTGACGGGTGCCCCTATTTGGCGAGCTGGTTGCCCGAACTCATGGAAGCGCGTACACCAAGCCCCCCCACCCCCTTGCAGGTTTGCACCCTGTTTGGCCGGGCCATGCGTGGGGAGGGAGGCTCCCTTTTTTCGTTTTCATGTTTACCTTTCCTTTTTTATATTTTTCTGTTTTTTATTCTATGTTAAAATAATTCAGGATTACAAAACGGTTCTAAAATATAAAAAAGATGTGAATGGTGAATTGTCAAAAACAGTTCTTTATTTCAAAAATATTTGTGATTTTACAAGGACGAACATTTTTATATTTTAATTATCTTTTAATGTGCATTTTTTTATAATTATTAACATTTTTTATATTTAATAAAGAAATTCAAAAATAGATGAAATTTTTTTGAACTTGATGAACAAAATTTGCATTCAAGAAAAAAAGTAAAATAATGGAAGAACAAATTTGAATTTTACTAAAAGTTTTTGAAGCAATAAACAAAAATCAAATTTTATGAACATTTGTTTAGTACGGTCAACACATTTTTAAATTTAATGAACATATTTGAAATTGGATAAATATAAAATTGAATTCGATGAACATTTTATGAATTGTTGAACATTATTTTAAACTTATTAACGTTTTGTTGAATCAATGAACAAAAAACTGTTTGCAAATTTGGAAAGAGAATCGTGAAAAAATGAGAAAGTAAAGAAGAAAAAAGAGAAAAGAAAAGGTAAAAGGAAAGAAAAGAACAAAAAATAAAAAATAAAACATAAAGAAAAACGAAAGGAAAAAAAAGGAAAATGCATGGCCCATACGAACGCCCAGTGCGCGAGGGGGGTTTGCGCAAGCTCGTTCGCAACAATTTTTGCGGAATATCTTATTTGACGCGCACTGCGTCAAACTGCCGGTGCTTCGCACAGGCGAGCGACCGACCAGCAACAGTGCTCATAAAGAAGAAGAAAATTCGTTTATTATAGTTGGTCATAAATTTTTAAAAAAATTGGAATTTTCATAAAATGTTCTTGTTTTTCAGAAAATGTTGCGAATGTTTTTTTAATCACAACTTTTCAAATTAAAAAAAGTTCCCATTTTCGAAAATTGGTCGCAAATTGCCAAAAATATTTACGTTTTCATTTTTTTCCTAGAGTTTCAAAAAATGTCCCAGTTTCATAAATATCCACAAGTTGGAAAAAATATTCGTGTTTTCAAATTTTATTCAGGAGATTCAAAGTATGTTCGCGTCTCCAAATTTCGTTCTGGAATGTGGAAAAATGATCCCGTATCAAGAAATCTTCATTATTTTCAAAAAAAGTTCCTGTTTTTTCGAAAATGTTATAGTTTTTTTTAATTTGTTTACAAATTTGGAAAGTGTTTGAATTTTGTACAACATTCCATTTAAAAAATGCTTTTAAATTGCTAATATAATTCGTACCCGCACAGCCTATTGGTTCTATATTGTTGACCCGCACAGTCGTATAAGAAGGGATCATATGCTCTTATATGACTGCTAGTTCAACTTGTAGTAGCAGGTTATGTACTTGATCCCTTCTTTGAATTCCTGTGATAGCGATTTTTTTTGCACCACAGTGCGCGTTCAATGTCGGTCTCGGTCTTCATGGGCCGGCCTAGTCGTTGAGTCTCCTATGCAAAACGACAACTCTTTGCCGCAGAGAGGAGCCTATAAGAGGTCTTGACCTGTGCGCCGTACAGGTTCCCCGTCGGGTGACCTACACACATAATAGGGTCTCCCATCCCAGCCCGCTAGCACAATTAGCTGATCTAGGTCGTTCTACACTCATTTTAATAGCTATTCAACTTAAAAATATGATTATTCAAAGATTTCTTAAGTCTTTTTCTTTTTCTTTGCGGGGAAAAGATTTCTTAAGTCTAAGATAAAAATAGAGTCGCACACTAAAACGTCTCTAAGTTAATTAAATTAAATGCTTATTTTCTTAAAGGCTAATTACAAGTAATAGCTTGTGGCGCTTCATAAACGTCTTAAGAAGCGTCTTTAGGTCGCTAGTGTCCATGGGCGTAGAGACGAATATAATAGCGTCCCACAAAAAGCGACTATACATGATGTTTTTGTTGTAGTGTAAGGCTTAATGGCTCCTTCGATCATCGGTAACGATGTGGTCCAAGGTGAGGTTTTCCTCCCCGGACAGATCTTCGTATTCGGCGGCTTCGCACTGCGGGCCAATTCGCTTGGCCATCTGGAGCAGATCGGGAGCTACGCCCCTGGCCATCAGGTCAGGTTCGGAAACTTAAACTACACTGCCGACATCCGTGGAGACTTGATCTTCGACGGATTTGAGCCCATGTCAGGTGCGCCACACAGTCACGACGAGCATGACGTAACTCTGTCGTCGGACAATAATCGGGAAATCGCATCTACAACTACTCTAGTTGTCAATCCGGAGCAAATCACGCCATCCGAGAGCGGAGGGATAGACCCTGCCATGGAGGCCGCACTCTCAGTGGCGATAGAGCCGGATACTGACTTCACCCCTTACGAGAGTTGTGTCGCCGAACCACTGGATTCACCTCCGGCCACGGGCTCCGAGCCGCTTACATCCGTGCCCGTCGAATCCGACTGGGCGCCGATCATGGAGTTCACCTCCGCGGATATCTTTCAGCACTTGCCCTTCGGCGATGTGCTAAATTCATTAAGGTATCTCTCCCTGTCAGGAGAACCTTGGCCGAACTATGTCTAGCTAGAATGGGATACGGACGACGAAGAAATTCGCTGCCCGCCCACCACCCACTTAGTAGCCACTGTCGATGACTTAACCGACATGCTCAACTTCGACTCTGAAGACTAAGGATGGCAATTTTATCCATGGACTTGGACATCCATGGATATCCGACTCGAATGGATAGTGCTTGGATATGCTTTTGTGTCCATGGGCGGCGCCCAAACCCGACCCGATTGTTCGTGGATTGGGCATGGATATAATCGTGTACCCATGGATATACCCAAACCCGACCCGATAGTATGACTTAATTGGGGAAAATCTGCTATCCCTGCCCCACGGTCATATGTCCCACAACAATTTTACACTTTTTTATCTAAAACATGCATAAGAAATTACACAATCCCCATCGTAACTTTTTTTAGTTGACATTCAATCCCCTCTGTAACATACCCCAACACCCCTTTCCTTATTTTTACCTCCTTCTTAAATGACTCGTCATTCTCATCTGTTAGAAAAATACTAAATGATCTTAGGTTGTTAGTGGATGTTGATTTACCATAAGTGAAGCCTAGCCTACCACGAGGTGAAGAATGGAAGAGTTTATGTTAATATTGTGTTATGTCTTATTTATATGTCTCGAGAGGACCCAATGGATATCCAATGGGTATGGATATCCATCAGATTTGGACATGGACACAATTTTTCACCCATGGATTTTTTCATGGGCGGGCAAAGACTGTCGTCATGGACATGGATATGGATTTGAGATTGTTCACCCCGATCCAAACCCGACCCATTGCCATCCTTACTGAAGATATCGACGACATGGACGAAGATGCAGGAGACGAACAGGAACCAGCGCCCACAGGGCGCCGGACAGCCACTTCATCACATGACATATACATGGTGGATACACCGAAAGAAGGCAATGGCGAAGAGACGAAAGGGGATGGCCCCTCCAAGAAGCAACCCAAGCGCTGACATCAGCGGCGCCGCTCTCGGTCCCGCCATAGAAAAAACAATGATAAAGCTGCAAGCGGCGAACATAGTACGGATCCGACGTCCGAACACGGCGACGCCGAGTATAAACCTCATCAAACCCCCTCTGGGGAGGAAAGCACTCCGGACAAAGATGCACACATCATCCCGGAAACGCACTTGGAGCAAGAGAACCTCCGCAGAAGGCTTATTGCCACAGCGAGGAGTCTGAAGAAGCAGAAGCAAAGGCTTAAGGCTGCACAAAATACACTCAACAACGGGTGGAACAAAGTGCTCGACAACGAAGCAACGTATGGTGGAAGTTGCCACACAAAGAGCTATCCGAAGTGCAAGCTGTTACCTGAATTCGACGACGAGGCCTTAGAGCCCACACAGCCAAAAAATGAAACAGCCAACAGGCCAGATCCACCACCTTGTGACCGCGATAGAGCGGATAACAAATACACACATAAGTCAACACACGATGTACGTGAGGACTTCCACAAAAAATCCGGTACAACCAGATCTATCTATGGATCTAGGAAGCGTGCTCCGGCACAAAATCAAAACCAAATACCACAACCATCCGAACGCCATGGTACATCCAAGTACAGGGGTGCCGCACACCCCCTATGTTTCACCGATGAGGTGCTGGACCATGAATTCCCAGAAGGATTCAAACCAGTGAACATAGAGGCGTACGACGGGACCATAGACACTTGGGTCTGGATTGAGGACTTTATCCTCCATATCCATATGGCTTGCGGAGACGATCTCCATGCCATTAAATACTTGCCCCTCAAGCTTAAAGGACCAGCTTAGCACTGGCTGAAAAGCCTCCCCGAAAACTCAATTGGAAGTTGGGAGGAGCTCGAGGACGCTTTTCGGGCTAATTTTCAAGGGACCTACGTCCGACCTCCGGATGTAGACGATTTAAGTCATATAATTCAACAGTCCGGAGAGTCTGCCCAAAAGCTTTGGAACAGGTTTCTTACCAAGAAGAACCAAATCGTCGACTGTTCGGACGCCGAAGCCTTAGCAGCTTTCAAACACAGTGTCCGAGACAAATGGCTCGCCAGACACCTCGGCCAAGAAAAACCGAGAACAATGGCAGCTCTAACAAGTCTCATGACCCGCTTCTGCGCGGGCGAAAACAGCTGGTTAGCCCGTAGTAGCACCAGCGACACAAGCACATCTGAAGTCAGGGATGGTAATGGAAAACCACGACGCAGTAAAAGCAAGCGTCAAAATAAAGAAGATGGCCCAGATAATACGGCGGTAAACGCCGGATTCAGGGGCTCTTGACCAGGTCAGCAGAAAAAGCCTTTCAAAGGCAGCAGAGACGGACCGTCTGGCCTAAACAAGATTCTTGACAAACTATGTCAGATTCATGGCACCCCCGATAAACCTGCAAATCACACCCATAGAGAATGTTGGGTCTTCAAGCAGGCTGGTAAGCTAAACGCCGAACAGAAGGGGGGAGACACCAAGCGAAGACGAGGACGAGCCTCGCCAGCAAAGCACTGGAGGACAGAAAAAATTCCCACCAGAGGTTAAAACAGTCAACATGATCCATGTGACGAAGAGGAGAAGCAAACATGCACTCCGAGACACACGCGCCATAGAGCCCGCCACCCCTAGGTTCAACCCCTGGTTGGCCTGCCCGATCACTTTTGATCGCGGGGATCACGCGACAAGCATCCGGCACGAAGGATTGGCTGCCTTGGTGTTAGACCCAATAATAAACAATACCATCTCACACGGGTCCTCATGGACGGCGGCAGTGGTCTACATCTGATATATCAGGACACAGTCCGCAAAATGGGGATAGACCCGACAAAAATAAGCCACCGTACTACTATCTTCAAGGGAGTAATACCAGACCTAGAGGCCCGCTGCACGGGCTTTGTATTACTAGAGGTTGTATTCGGTTCTTCCGACAACTTCTAAAGCGAAAGGTTAACTTTCTACATCGCTCCATTCCGTAGTGGCTATCAGGCACTACTCGGAAGAGCAGCTTTCGCTCGTTTTAATGCAATCCCGCATTACGCTTCTCTCAAGCTTAAGATGCTCGGTCCACGTGGCACCATCACAGTTAGCGGAAACACTGAGCGTGCTCTACGCACGGAAGAATGTGCGGCGGCTTTAGCCGCCGAGCACTAGACGGCCTCACCAACCAGAAAATTGACAGGTCATCAAGACCACGGACACGGTTAGACGAGTCCGGTGCACCACTACATGAGATTGGTTTGATTATCAAGCCCTCCTAGACGGTACCAGGGGCTTCCCGCGTGTAATCAGGGCTAGTCCGGCTCAACTTTACTTATCTTAAATTTTAATGGTTTATTGACAATAACCAATTTTCTAGCACAGCAACTTTCACCTAAGTTCTTCTCTTTTGTAGATGACAATCATGCTACACCCGTCCAGGACACGGCACAATGGAGACATGGGTGCAAACGTGCAGCAAGGACCCACTCAAAGGTTTCTTTTTAGATTAAGACCCTGCATAAACCTTTTTTACTGTCTCTTGTTGTTCACATCCTTCGGATACTCAATACAACCGAGAAGGATGCCGATGTATTGGCATGTGGCCACGTCAGGATATTTCACGTACCTGGACACCCGGGGTTTATCATTAAGGGCATTGTTTAACCCGGCATATGTTATAAAGACTGAATACCTTAGGGAGTGTTCGGCGTCGCGAGTTTTGGCCTTATATGCATCAGCTCTGAATCATGTCTTTGGTCAAATGTTGGTTTGCCCGGCTCCCATGTTTTGGTACCTTACGTTCCGCTATATCGGCTAAGGTAGCAGTGGCAGAACTACTGCGATTTTGCCCTGGTTCATCCGGATGAGCACCTCAGTAGAGAAAGCCGAAAACTGACTTTCATGGTAAAGCGCGAGACTGGTCAGCCACTCGATGACTCAATCGAATCTTCGGAATTCCTCCGCATTAACGAAGGACCGTTTCCCGGTCATGTATGTACGCGCCCCGTATTCGGACGAGCACAGAAGTACCAGGGGCTATATAGTAGCCCCACCGTCAAACTCCTATGGCTAAGTGAAAGTGTTAAAGCAATATAGTCTGATTGCCTTGTTCGCTGTGCTACCACCTCCTTAATGGACCAAGATGTTGGATCAAGTGTGAATATGCTTTTTTGCGAACACCCCCGCTTTATATGCGTGGGGGAGGAAGACGACGACCGCAAACTTTCAGATTATATACATATCTACATAAACGGCCGCACAGGAGGCATCATAATACTTTCAGGCAAAAGTATAAACATAGCCTTGATAGCTCAATAAAACATTGTTTTTACAATGGGAGTACATGTCACTAAAACATAACATTCTTCGAGCACTGAGCTTCTATCGAACGAGCGCCTTCAAGAACTTCTTCAAAGTAGTGTTCGGCAGCCACTCAGCCCACGGCCGAACCCTGTGTTGCAAAAGTGGTGGCCTCCATCTCTGCCCAGTATGTCTTGACACGGGCAAAGGCCATCCGCGCACCCTCTATGCACGCCGACCTCTTCATAGCATCGATGTGCGGCACAACACCAAGGAATTGTTGCACTAAACTAAAGTAACTATTCGGCCTTGGCCCTCCCGGCCACAGATGATCCATAACAGACCTCATGGCAAGTCCGGACAACCTATGGAGCCCGGCCCACTCGGCCATTTGCTCATTCAACAACAGCGGATGCACTGGAGCATGGAACTATGACCAGAACAGCTTTTCCACTTCACGATCTTTTTGATCCTTGAAGTACTCGGCCTCATCAGCAGCACTTGCCGCCAAATCCACGTAGGCGTCCACAGAACTCCATAGTTGATCAAGAGGTGCATACTTCTGATCTGCGAACTTAGTCCGCAACAAAAAGGGCTTCCCAACTGCGATATCTCTAGGTTGATGCAGCTCCTCCTTCGCCGCTCGTATTTTGGAACGGGCTTCCTTGGATGCTACCACGGCCTTCTCCAGGCTATCAGGACCTTGATTCCAAGTCACTTCGATCTAGCAGGTAACACCTCATATCACTTTGCGGCCTCACGCACGGTATTCCCATGGGTGTCGCCTTACCATGGTCCAGGACCGTTTGCGCCTTTTGGCTCACGTATATGATAGTGTCGCTAGCATCCATATGACAGAGAATCCGGGCCGACATGACTAGTCGTGAACCCAAAGTGGCACTAACTTACGGGGACATGCATACATGAATCAACATCGAGCATGTTGGTCAGCAGCGTGCGAATTCGGGCTGTAGCATTGGGCTAACAGGACTCTAGGAACCCGGGCTATAGTAGGCTAGGCGGTACTCTAGATGTCACCGCGTGACATTTCCCCGAAGGGACAGACACAGGAACAAAGTGAAACACATGCCGGCCAGTCAAGTGTTCCGCAGTAGTAGTGCGGGGCTAGTAGGACTCCGGTGAACCGGGCGGTAGCGGACTACTATGGCTCATGGAAGCACAAGACTACCTTTCCCCATAAGAGAGGCTACCAAGGATAAACAACTAGGTTGTCGGATCCCACACATACCAAACATTTCAATCATACACACAATATGCTCGATATGTGTAAATACAACATGGCATCACAACAAAACTCTACGACTCAAAGTATTTATTCAATAGGCTCCGAGGAGCGAGATATTACAAACATGGGTCTCATGATGAGACCCAACATACAAAGCGTACAAGCAACAAGCACATGCGGAAGCTTAACTTGTCTGAGTACAGACAACTACAAATGAAGAAGGCTCAGAAACCTGACTATATACAAGACCCTCCCAAGGGTACTGTTGACACCAGATTTTGGCATGGTCACGAATCAGGGTTCGTATGCAAAAGTTAGAGGCAACACTTCGCGGGCCGGCCCTGAGTGAGAAAGTATTCGGCCTTTGCCGGCTGAATGAAACCTTGCCGGGGTAAAACCTTGCCGATGTGAGGGCTTACCGATGTGGAAAGCTTGCCGGCATGGAAAGCTTGCCGGCGAAGAAGCTTGCCGGTGTGAAATCTTGCCGAGGGAGAAACCTTGCCGAAGAGGAACTCTTGCCGGGGTAGAAACCTTGCCGAGGCGGAACTCTTGCCGGGGTAGAAACCTTGCCGAGTTAGGGAGAACCATTGCCGGTGTAAAAACCTTGCCGGGGTGAAACCTTGTCGGTGCGGAAAGCTTACTCGGGTGGAAGGCCTGCTGGGGTGGAGGTTGTGATAGTCAATCCGACCAGAAGCTGAAGATGGGCTCAAATGATTATCTAGATGGACTCAAATGGAGAAGTGATCTACATGAAAGAGTTCCATATTATTGATATGAACATCTTTGAAATTTGGGTCATCGCCATCCGATTTCATCTCGAAGGCCGAAACTATGCTCGAAGTACCAAGATCTTATATTCAAAGTACAGTTTAGCCGATTAAGCCCCCAAGACGACCTGAAATGAAAAAATGATCTACACGGGTTGTCTTCGTCTCGTCGAAACGATCGATTTTCATATAAAAATCGTTCAAGTACGAGTTCGTATGCAAAAGTTAGAGCAATCGGAGTGCAGCCCTGTCACGAGGCGAGATGTGGCGCGCCCCACCAGACACATGTCTGACGGGTAGCGCGAGGAGATAGCTGTGTTGCGAGACCGATCTGACCCTCAAGATGATCTCTGATCAAAAAACCTTCAACATGAAAGTTGTTCATCTCGTAGAAACGGTCAAGATTGCTTTTGGGCTTGTTTTCACCCGAGATCGTTTACCACTGCAAAAAGGACCCGCAAGATGCAGCCAGTTTAAACCGAACAGTTTTGGAAAGTTCGGATAAAACCAGTCCGAATTTGACTAGGGTTTTGGACGTGAATTGATGTAATTTTCTTGTAAGGAAAACCTAGATAAATCCTTTGCTTGTACGGGAAGTCCAGCCGCCTCTTATATATGTTGGGGGTGACGGCCGATTGAAACAACACACAATCGAACAAACACATCTACTACTTTTTCGTGTTCATCTACTTTTTATCTCTCCTTTGTATCTTTCTTCTAGTACTTTGCTAGTTCTTCATGCTATAGGGTTGCGGATCCACGAGGCTCTAGGGGCAAGCGAATCAACCTGGAGCAGCCCATAGCCGCCGCGAGCCCTGATGGGGTCCCTCCCGGGCAAATGGGGCTTCGGGTCTACAAAAGAATCTTCTGGCTGTCCTGCGTATCGCGCTGCCGGTCAGATCTCCTTCAACGCGAGCTGCGGTGCATCACCCCCGGCGTCGAGGGTACACGGTGACATGTTCATGTGCGAACACACTTTTTGGCGACTCCGCTGGGGACAAAGCTTTGAACAGTCTCCAGCCTGTTCTTGCTACAAGGAGGGCGTCATCAAGCGGCTGCAATCTACAACGGTAACATGTATCATCAATCTCCTTACGTAGATGCAAATAGCCATTATGTTGATGTTTCTAGATCTTTCAATGGACAAGTCATGTCGGCCAGCCCTAATGAGCAAAGGCTGACTAGTTATTCCGTTGGAGAAACTTGGAATTTACAGAATCGTGACATCCAACTTATGAATATGAACTTTCGTGCATCGGCAACATCTTTCAATATGCCGGTGAACAACACGGTTTGTTCGAGTGATCAATATATGACACCTCATGTACAGGAGGGCGTCTCACAGTTTTATCCATCGGCAGCCGACTCGCAATATGCGGGTTCATCCCCAAACATGCCAATGGATGGGGGAATCGGCCATGCTTCCATTAGCTATTTGGCCGGTTATCCTCGAACGTCATATACTACACCTCGTGATATTAATTGTTCAGTGGCATATGAAACTAAAAATATTCATGACTCGGATCACCTTGGCCGAGTGAATGGAGATTCTGCAGGAGCATATGTGCCTAATATTGTAGGAGATGAGGTGGCTCTGACTACATTAAAAAGTTTAGCCCAAAATAAGAAGATTAGTGCTATTTGCCTTGAGCAGCACAAAAAGGGATTGGTTCCTGATTATGAGGCAATAAGAGCTAGGGTTTTTTAAGAAGACGAAGTGTTGCCGATTGATCAAATTGGCGTGAGAAAATATTCAACAACAGTGCACATGTCTTCACCTATCATTACAGCATGTTATACACCCCCTATACAATCGCAAAATTTCGGCAACATCAATTCATTGCCGAAAGATCGTAAAAGTATTGCGGGGCAAGCGAATCCAAGTAGGGATGAGTCTAAAGGAAAATATCTGGCCCAAGTGGACAAGATCAAGCCAAAGCTCACAGGGAATAGAGTCAACGAATTTACTACACCTACCCTTGAGGAATTACCAGCAGCATATCGACAGGCCTACGAAGCACTCAAGAAGAAGCGTGGAGATGGATATTTGCAAGAATACGTAAAGTGCCTTCCTCCATGCAGCAACCATTTTGGCCCTTCTACACTTTTGAGGCAAGATAAAAAAGAAGCTTTGCAAGCAAACCAGCAAAAAAGGATTCACTCGGCTAATATGATGGATTCAGTTGAAACTGGATTGAGCACCAGGATGTTTAAAGCCCAGTGCGTTGCATCATGCCAGCCGAGTGCATCGTTCCAGACGAGTGCATCACCGGCTAAAGCCGAGTGCATCAAGCCAACTATTGCTGCGTGTACCAAAATAGAAGATGCAAGCTTGGCTGAGCAAAGGAACAACAAACGCAACAAATTGGCTGTGCTCGATTTTTCTGGATGTAAGGGAGCTTACATGCTACCCTATGAGTTTCGTGCTAAAGATATTGATGAGCATCAAGAACACAGTAATATGGCTGAATACAGTTCAGTTAACGATGAACATCAAGACCAAGAAAATGCGGCCGAGTGAAATCCACTCGGGCAATCCGACTGAAATATACTCGGGCGATTCGAGTGAAATATACTCGGGCTATCCGAGTGATGAGGCACCAGATCCAGAAAAAGAGGAAGAGGCGTTAGAGAATTATTCAAAAGTGGAGCAATGTATTGCTCTAGTGGTGCAACCATCTTCTCCTTCCAACGTCTTCACAAAGGTACACCTAGCAGATAGTTTACTCAATGTTCGATGCGGTCAAAATCATATTGTTGATGCACCCGTTAGTAAGATTCTAATTAATTTTGAAAGACCAATTGAAATGAGTAATCTATTTGTTAGGAATGATCTTGTCACTAATCATGATAGTCAACACATGGTATCATTCATAGAGGCTAATAGTGACAACTTATCAAAACCAAAGTTGTTCTTGTCATGCCAACTGAACTTTGTATTCATATGGACAACTTTGTTTGTTTCATGCCTGGCTAACATTTGGTCTCGGACAAGACATATATTCTGTAATTATTTTGGTTGCAGAAACGTGAAGCCAGGTCCAAAGTCCTTCGAAGCCGATTCAAAAGCATCAGGAAAAGAGGATGAAAATCAATGCATAGCCGAGTCGGATGACGCTAAGCCAGCACTGCTCGGTTGTTTTGTTTCAGAGCTAGTATCACAATATCAGTTAATGGACGAGCAGTGTACCTTCAGTCCGGTCATAGTTGATCACATCGTTGGTGCACCGTCGACTAATCCTATTATAATTGATCATGATGTCGAGCCATCAGGACAAGAACAAATTCAATGTTTGTTTGAAGAGAATATCAAAGACAACAACGTGATTCATCAAGCCGCACAATCGAGACAATTGAAGTTTGTTGAGGAACGATCATATGAACAATCAGATCAGATTGGTTTTGATGGCGATCAAATGTTGACTCGGCTATGTCAAGCCGATTCACCTAAAGGTCAACAAGTACACACCAATGATGATGGGGTCAAGACTTCGAGCAAGGATATGGTTAAAAAGTGCATCAACAACAATCTTGAAGATGGGAATTCCATCAAAGCTACAATGGTGACATCTAGCACTGGGGGGCAACAAGAAAATTCAAAGACCGATGCACGCACAGTTAAAGAAAGCAAAGGCAATGGTAAGCACAAAGGAAAAAGGCCGAAAGTCACTTTCGCGCAGTTATTAGAAAAATATCAGAAGACAAGTGAGGCAAAGAGTGCTTATCAGCCGAGTGAAGCAAAAGCATCGAAGTCACCCCCAAGGCATAAATCTAAAGACTTGGATTGGCAAAGGAAGATGTTGAGCAAGCAGACTTCATATCCTGCTTTTGGGCCGCCAATGCCAATGTCGTGGATGCCTCCCTACGCTCATGTAAATCCATATCCATCATGGGACATGTATGATACAAGGGTAAATTATCCATTTTATTTTAGACCATCTCACCAATATTATGCAGCTCCGAGAAAATCAATATCTGAACAATCACATGTTAAAGACCGTTTCAATCATAAGGAATCGGTCCAGAGCTCAAGGATGAAGAAAGAGGTGATCAAGCAAGTTTACCGTGTTAAAAGAGATGGTCGTAAGAGTGCAACTTCAGATTTGATCTCAAATAAAAAAGAGTCAATTAAAGTGTTAACATTGGCTACTAAAGGCAATGAGACAAAGCAACCAATTATTGAGAGTCAAAGTGCCAAATCTGAAGAAAAGAAGTTGAGAGTGCATAAGGCCAAAAAGGAACTGCCATTGGTCAAAATAGAATTACAGCCGAGATGCCCACTCGGCTTAACGTATTGGCAAAAGAAGGAATTACAAAATCTTAGTGCACAAGAGCTGAGACAGAAGAACATGGCATGGGTTCCCAAGAGGATCATTCATAACAAAAATGATGTGCATGCTTCTATTGCAACAAGTACAATAAAAGTGAAGAAAGAGAAGAATGGAAGCAACAAACAATTAAGCCGAAGAGGTGGATCACAACATCAAAATCTTCGGTTAGTACATCATCCATTTTCTTCAACAATGCCATTGATGCCTTTGCCATGGAATTCATCCACAGGTATGATCAGTCACCCTCCATGGACTTATTTTGATCCATGGACACAACATAATTTTCTATATCATGACAGAGTATTACCAAATCACTATACATTTGGTTAGTTACATTTTTGTTGCTAATACAAAGGGGCCGAAATATCTTATTGCTATTTCATTTGTTTATTTCGGCTATACATACCTTGGTGGGTGAATACTACATGGACCTCATTGTAATGGCCGATATTTATCTATCGCCCTAAGAATATATTTAAGAATGGCCGATGTGGTATTCTAACATCGTCCTTAGTTTGAGTTAAGTGCTTGCAAAGGAATTTGTCAAATTGATGCCATTGAAGATATTATGCATAGACCAATTCACCAAAATTGCAAAGTGAACTTATGTTTTGATTGGGTGTGCTTTGGCTTATTTGTATTCAGAATTTATGTAAGGCCAAATCATGGTTGATTTTTGAGCATCATATTGACATCATGCATAATATTGATTTCAGCTTGATCTCTCTAGAACCATGGAGATTATATATTGATGGTTAAATTTGTAGCAATGGCCAAGGTGTTGGTGTTGTTTATATATATATATCCTTATGGTGCTATTTTGTGAAGCCTCATGCCGCTTAAAATATTTTTGCACAATGATCAAAACCGAATATGCATTGTCATTCGGATTGGAGCTTTGCCTTGCTATAGGTGCTATACATATTGAGGCTTCCGGTGATTCGTTACTAGTAGTGCAACAAATATCCAATGGTTATCAATGTTTTTACGAATCATTTTTAGTTTATCTTGAGGTATGTCTAGATGTAAAATTTACCATGGGTTGTTTTAAGATTCTTCATATATCTGGACATGATAATTGGAGAGAGTTGGCATAGCAAGCATTTGGCTACCATGTTGGTCATGGTGTATTGCACATCTATCAATAGCCGATGCTTATTCTTGCCAACATAGGTAAGGCCAAATTGGAGTCCACAGCTTCGGCCACTAATAAAAATTTTATGCAGGCGAAAGTAAGGATTGGAGAAAGTTTATTGTTGATTGTCTACAAAATCCTAGCAAAAGGGTGAACAATATGGTTAGGAGGATGACATTGAGATACATATCTATGGAACTTTATCACCGGATTGTTAATGAAGCTGAGAAGGTTTCACCCAAGTTTGCATCAGAAAGTTCACACAAGACATGGCCGATATATGATTGTCGCCCTTAGCACAAACATGGCCGATACCTGATTGTCGTCCTGAGGAAAATAAATGGCCGATGGAGTGTTGACATCGTCCTTAGAACAAACACAATACAAGTTATTTTTTGGCACACAAGCTTTGCCGAAAAATAGGGGGGCATGTGTTGACACCAGATTTTGGCATGGTCACGAATCAGGGTTCGTATGCAGAAGTTAGAGGCAACACTTCGTGGGCCGGCCCTGAGTGAGAAAGTATTCAGCCTTTGCCGGCTGAATGAAACCTTGCCGGGGTAAAACCTTGCCGATGTGAGGGCTTACCGATGTGGAAAGCTTGCCGGCGGAGAAGCTTGCCGGCGTGGAAAGCTTGCCGGCGAAGAAGCTTGCCGGTGTGAAATCTTGCCGAGGGAGAAACCTTGCCGAAGAGGAACTCTTGCCGGGGTAGAAACCTTGCCGAGGCGGAACTCTTGCCGGGGTAGAAACCTTGCCGAGCTAGGGAGAACCCTTGCCAGTGTAAAAACCTTGCCGGGGTGAAACCTTGTCGGTGCGGAAAGCTTACCTGGGTGGAAGGCCTGCTGGGGTGGAGGTTGTGATAGTCAATCCGACCAGAAGCTGAAGATGGGCTCAAATGATTATCTAGATGGACTCAAATGGAGAAGTGATCTACATGAAAGAGTTCCGTATTATTGATATGAACATCTTTGAAATTTGGGTCATCGCCGTCCGATTTCATCTCGAAGGCCGAAACTATGCTCGAAGTACCAAGATCTTATATTCAAAATACAGTTTAGCCGATTAAGCCCCCAATACGACCTCAAATGAAAAAATGATCTACACGGGTTGTCTTCGTCTCGTCGAAACGATCGATTTTGATATAAAAATCGTTCAAATCCGAGTTCGTATGCAAAAGTTAGAGCAATCAGAGTGCAACCCTGTCACGAGGCGAGATGTGGCGCGCCCCACCAGACACATGTGTGACGGGTAGCGCGAGGAGATAGCCTGTGTTGCGAGACCGATCTGACCCTCAAGATGATTTTCTTGTAAGGAAAGCCTAGATAAATCCTTTGCTTGTACGGGAAGTCCAGCCGCCTCTTATATATGTTGGGGGTGACGGCCGATTGAAACAACACACAATCGAACAAACACATCTACTACTTTTTCGTGTTCATCTACTTTTTATCTCTCCTTTGTATCTTTCTTCTCGTACTTCGCTAGTTATTCATGCTGGAGGGCTGCGGGTCCACGAGGCTCTAGGGGCGAGCGAATCAACCTGGAGCAGCCCATAGCCGCCGCGAGCCCTGACGGGGTCCCTCCCGGGCAAACGGGGCTTCGGGTCTACAAATGCATCTGCCGGCTGTCCTGCGTATCGTGTTGCCGGTCAGATCTCCTTCGACGCGAGCTGCGGTGCATCACCCCCGGCGTCGAGGGTACACAGTGACGTGTTCGTATGCGAACAGGTACAAGATTATAGCTGAGGTAACAAGCTAAACGTCGAAGTCCACGTGGAACTACTAGCGAGACTGAAGTCTCTCTGCAAAACATAAATTAAGCAAACGTGAGTACAAATGTACCTAGTAAGACTTACATCAGAACTAACTACATATGCATCAGTATCAACAAAGGGGATGGTGGAGTTTAACTGCAGCAAGCCAGCTTTGACTCAGTGGCTAACCTGAACTACGACTGCAAGTAACTCTTTTGAGGTGGCGCACATGAGTCCACAAATTCACCATACCAATACACCACTATGGATCCGCTCCCGTCTCCCTGCGAGAACGCCATCCATAGCACTCACGCTTATCTTACGAGTTTTAGAGTATCCACTTTCACTTGTCTATGAACTATGCAAGGGGTCCAAGTTTCCATATCCGAGGAATCCGGCTATTCGAATAGATAATGATAACCCTGCAGGGGTGTACTTCTTCACACATGCTCTCGCCACTTACCACCATGTACACGTCGTGTATCTCGGCAACCTTCAAGCGGAAGCCTGGTGAGGGAGTCGGCCACGACCTGACTAACCACACAAGTCTCTCATCCAGGTTTATCGCCTATTCGGGTTCCATCCACAAGGAGATCCGGCCGGGGTGTCGCTCACGGCCCCAAACAATGTGTGCAGCGTTCCCAAGCCCACCATCTGGGTGCCACCTGGTACACCGTGCCACTGTGCCTAGTCTGTCTCAAGCCCACCTGTACCAGGTGCCACTTTTTAGACTACTAACACTACCTACACTAGTAGAAAACAGGGCTATGGTCCAGGCCGGCTCAGCCCATTAGTCCCGGTTCAGTCTAGAACCGGGACCAATGTGGGCATTGGTCCCGGTTCGTGAGCCCAGGGGGCCGGCCGGGCCACGTGGGCCATTGGTCCCGGTTCGTCTGGACCTTTTGGTCCCGGTTGGTGGGACGAACCGGGACCAATGGGCCTCGCTCCTGGCCCACCACCATTGGTCCCAGTTGGTGGCTTGAACCGGGACCAAAGGCTTCCCTTTAGTCCCGGTTCATGTCATCAACCGGGACCAATGAGGTGCCTATATATACCCCCTCGTGCAAGAGCAAAGCACAGTGCGCTGTTTTTTCTGGCCGAGGGGGAGAGGGCTTTGTGGTGCTCTAGCTCACCTCTGATGCGCATGAGGTGTTCGATGGAATGCCCGAGCCACACTACTTAAGCTTTATCCTCTCGAAGCTCGACCTCCAAGCTCCATTTTCCTCGAGATTTGTCTAGATTTAGCGGTCTGTCACGCCCCGTCCCTGTCTTCACCGCCGTCGATCACCCGCGCCGATCTCATCACCGACACCACCGTGGTGAGCCTCTTGTTCTTATCTTCTTTCTGAAAGGAAAAATATTCTTACTTGTATGTTTAGATAGATACTTGTATCATTTTCTTACATTTATTATTGCATCTTATATAGTGCGATGGTTTTGGTATCCACCCCCGTCGGCCCTCGTCCTGTCTATGATTTGGATTTGGTATGTATATTATCCTTATAACTATTGGTTCATTTATTGTTTATGAAAATTATGCCGACCAACGTGACATAGATTTTATTTATCTAGGATGTATGTGAATCAGAAATGCCAACCGACCCTATTGTCGAGAGGTTAAATTTAGTTGAAGAAGAAAACAATTTGTTGAAGGAAAAAATAAAAAAATTGAGGAGGAGAAGATGATATTGGAGTTGCATGTTGCGGATGTCGTCGATGATCACAAGATCAAGATGGATGCAATGCGCTTAAAGATTAGAAAGATTAGAAAATATGCCATTCATACCGAGGCTTGGTATCATTACGCCGTTGGATCAATTGTTACCTTGGTTGCGATTATGATCGCATTTGTTTTCGCATTGAAATGTTTTACATAGTTTCAATGTATGGTTTAATTAATTAGATGCTCTGGAGAGCTATATGTTGTTAGATGAGAACTATGTATGCACTTTGGTTTTAATGTGATGATGAACTTCTATTAATTTGGACACTTAATTATATATAATGCACGCAGATGAACCGGCAATGGATGTACGGTGACAGACACACCCGCGAGTACATTAAGGGCGTGCATGAGTTTCTCTATGCGGCTGAGGCAAACAAGCAGAATGGTTTTATGTGTTGTCCATGCACTGAATGTGGGAATACGCGGTCTTACTCTAACCGGAAAATCCTTCACTCCCACCTGCTTTACAAGGGTTTCATGCCACACTATAATGTTTGGACGAGGCACGGAGAAATAGGGGTTATGATGGAAGACGGCGAAGAAGAAGAGTACGATGACAACTATGTGCCCCCTGAATACGGTGATGCTGCAATGGGGGGAGCTGGTGAAGATCAAGAGGAACCAGACGATGTGCCCAATGATGCTGCCACGGGTGAAGCTGCTGAAGATCAAGAGGAACCAGACGATGTGCCCGATGATGATGATCTCCGCCGGGTCATTGTCGATGCAAGGACGCAATGCATTAGTCAAAAGGAGAAGCTAAAGTTCGATCGCATGTTAGAGGATCACAAAAAAGGGTTATACCCCAATTGCGAAGATGGCAACACAAAGCTCGGTACTGTACTGGAATTGCTACAGTGGAAGGCAGAGAATGCTGTGGCTGACAAAGGATTTGAGAAGCTACTGAAAATATTGAAGAAGAAGCTTCCAAAGAATAACGAATTGCCCGACAGTACATACGCAACAAAGAAGGTCGTATGCCCTCTAGGATTAGAGGTGGAGAAGATACATGCATGCCCTAATGACTGCATCCTCTACCGCGGTGCATACAAGGATCTGAACGCATGCTCGGTATGCGGTGCGTTGCGGTATAAGATCAGACGAGATGACCCTAGTGATGTTGACGGCGAGCCCCTCAGGAAGAGGGTTCCTGCGAAGGTGATGTGGTATGCTCCTATAATACCACGGTTGAAACATCTGTTCAGAAACGAAGAGCATGCCAAGTTGATGCGATGGCACAGTGAGAACCGAAAGAAAGATGGGAAGTTGAGAGCACCCGCTGACGGGTCGCAGTGGAGAAAAATCGAGGGAAAGTACTGGGATGAGTTTGCAAAGGACCCAAGGAATGTATGGTTTGCTGTAAGCGCGGATGGCATTAATCCTTTTGGGGAGCAGAGAAGCAATCACAACACCTGGCCCGTGACTCTATGTATGTATAACCTTCCTCCTTGGATGTGCATGAAGCGGAAGTTCATTATGATGCCAGTTCTCATCCAAGGCCCTAAGCAACCCGGCAACGAAATTGATGTGTACCTAAGGCCATTAGTTGAAGAACTTTTACAGCTGTGGAATGGAAACGGTGTACGTACGTGGGATGAGCACAGACAGGAGGAATTTAACCTTAAGGCGTTACTGTTCGTGACCATCAACGATTGGCCAGCTCTCAGTAACCTTTCAGGACAGACAAACAAAGGATACCACGCATGCACGCACTGTTTAGATGACACTGAAAGTATATACCTGGACAAATGCAGGAAGAATGTGTACCTGGGCCATCATCGATTTCTTCCGACCAACCATCAATGTCGAAAGAAAGGCAAGCATTTCAAAGGCGAAGCAGATCACCGGAAGAAGCCCGCCATGCGCACCGGTGATCACATGCTTGCTATGGTCAATGATTTACACTACGTAATCTTTGGAAAGGGTCCCGGTGGACTAGCTGTTCCGAATGACGCTGAGGGACACGCACCCATGTGGAAGAAGAAATCTATATTTTGGGACCTACCCTACTGGAAAGACCTAGAGGTCCGCTCCTCAATCGACGTGATGCACGTGACGAAGAACCTTTGCGTGAACCTGCTAGGCTTCTTGGGCGTGTATGGGAAGACAAAAGATACACCTGAGGCACGAGAGGACCTGCAACGTTTGCACGAAAAAGACGGCATGCCTCCGAAGCAGTATAAAGGTCCTGCCAGCTACGCTCTTATGAAAGAAGAGAACGAAATCTTCTTTGAATGCCTGCTCAGTATGAAGGTCACGACTGGCTTCTCGTCGAATATAAAGGGAATAATAAATATGCCAGAGAAAAAGTTTCAGAACCTAAAGTCTCATGACTGCCACGTGATTATGACGCAACTACTTCCGGTTGCATTGAGGGGGCTTCTACCGGAAAACGTCCGATTAGCCATTGTGAAGCTATGTGCATTCCTCAATGCAATCTCTCAGAAGGTGATCGATCCAAAAATCATACCAAGGCTAAGGATTGATGTGGCGCAATGTCTTGTCAGTTTCGAGCTCGTGTTCCCACCATCCTTCTTCAATATCATGACGCACGTCCTAGTTCATCTAGTCGACGAGATTGTCATCCTGGGGCCCGTATTTCTACACAATATGTTCCCCTTTGAGAGGTTCATGGGAGTCCTAAAGAAATATGTCCGTAACCGTGCTAGGCCAGAAGGAAGCATCTCCATGGGCCATCAAACAGAGGATGTTATCGGGTTTTGTGTTGACTTCATTCCTGGCCTTAACAAGATAGGTCTCCCTAAATCGCGGTATGAGGGGAGACTGACTGGAAAAGGCACTCTTGGAAGAGACTCAATAATATGCAGGGACGGATATTCTTGGTCTCAAGCACACTACACAGTTCTACAGAACTCTACCTTGGTGACCCCGTATGTCGATGAACACAAGAACAGTCTGCGCTCCAAACACCCGGAGCAGTGCGACGACTGGATTACATGTGAACACATCAGGACTTTCAGCAGTTGGTTGGAAACACATCTCAGAGGTGACAACACTGTTTGTGATGAGTTGTACTTGTTGTCCAGGGGACCATCTTTGACTGTATTAACTTACAAAGGATACGAGATAAATGGGAATACATTTTACACGACCGCCCAAGATCAAAAGAGCACCAACCAAAACAGCGGTGTTCGCTTTGATGCAGCAATCGAGAGCGGAAAGGACACATATTATGGTTACATAGTGGACATATGGGAACTTGACTACGGACCTGATTTTAAGGTCCCTTTGTTTAAGTGCAAATGGGTCAATCTGTTAGGCGGCGGGGTACAGGTAGACCCACAGTACGGAATGACAACAGTGGATCTGAAAAATCTTGGGTACACTGACGAACCATTCGTCCTAGCCAATGATGTGGCATAGGTTATCTATGTGAAGGACATGTCTACCAAACCGAGAAAAAGAAAAGATAAGGAAGCGAATACATCATACGATGAGCCAAAGCGCCACATAGTTCTTTCAGGAAAAAGGGACATCCTGGCAGTGGACGGCAAGACAAACATGTCTGAACATTATGAAAAGTTTCATGAAATTCCTCCCTTCAATGTCAAGGCTGACCCAAGCATCCTGATAAACAATGAAGATTATCCATGGTTATGACGCAATAAGCAAATGACACAAGCGAAGAAAAAGTGAAGACTTTCTCCCGCAACTATTATGATGATACCATGCCAAATTTGTAACAGACGAACATGCTACCATTGTCCATTTTGTACATGCACATGCTATGTGGGTGAAATTATGATACCATGCCAACTTTCAACCTTTTCAGAGTTCATTCTGAAATGCTTTCCAATTTCAGAGTCATTTAGCTCAAATAATGAATTAATAGCAAACAGAATGAACTACAAAACTTTTATGAAAATAAAAACAATCAATTAAAATATTATGTTATGATCAACTAAAATAAAACTATAATATTCTTCAATAGCAAAAAGAATATAATTTTTGCGACCTAAAATCAAACTATAAGTATTTAACTGTAAGTATAAATAAAAAATAAATAGCAAAGAAGAAAAAAAATCTATTTTTATAGTAAAGTTATTCATGAACTAGTGATTCACACAAATTTTATAAAATTCAAATTTAAACTATTCAAAATTTTAAAACTAATGGCACTAACAGAAAGTTTATAATTTTTGTGACCTAAAATAAAAAAGAAATCACTAAAAAACTATAAGTATTGAGTTGTAAGTATAAATAAAAAATAAATAGAAAAAAATTCTATTTTTATAGTAAAGTTATTCATAAACTAGTGATTCACACAAATTTTTAAAAATTCAAATTTAAACTATTCAAAATTTAAAACTAATGGCACTAACAGAAAGTTTATAATTTTTGTGACCTAAAAGCAAAAAGAAATCACTAAAAAACTATAAGTATTTAGTTTTAAGTAGAAATAAAAAAATAAAAAACCAAAAAAATGTAGAAATAAAAAAGAAAAAACCAAAAAAATGCCACCTGCTGGGCCTCCACGGCCTGAATACGACTAGAAACCCTACATGGGCCAGGATTTAGGCCCGCAGAGGCCCAATAGGCCCACAAGCAGTAACAAGTTTAGGCCCGAAAGCCTGCATTAGAGAGGAGCTCGAATGGGGAGGCACAGCAGCGCTTATAAACAAGTGCCGGCGCCCTTCAGCTAGCGATGTGGGACTAAACTTCAGCTAGCGATGCAGCACTAGGCCATTGGTCCCGGTTGGTGGCACCAACCGGGACTAAAGGGGGCATTGGTCACGGTTCGTGGCACCAACCGTGACCATTG
>NC_041380.1:428287590-428352134 GCF_002162155.2 Triticum dicoccoides
TGTTGATGATATGATGATGTTTTTTTTCTGTTGATGATATGATGATGTTTTTTTCTGTTGATGATATGATGATGTTTTTTTTCATATATGCATTTTTTCATATATGTATTAATTTTTTTAAGTTGTTAGTAGATATCGATTTTAGGTTAGTGCATTTTATCACTGATTTTAGGTTAGTTGAGCCTCTTTAGTGCATTTTATGTTTGTTGCATTTTAGGTTAGTGCATTTTATGTTAGTGGAGAGGAAAAAGTAAAATAAGGAAAAGGAAAATAAGTAGAGAAAGAAGGAGAAGAAGAAGGAGAAGACGAGAAGAGGAAGAAAAGGAAGAGGAGAAGAAGAAAGGAATAGAGGAGAAGAAGAAAAAATAGAATTTTTTTTCTATTTTTTCTTCTTCTCCTCTATTCCTTTCTTCTTCTCCTCTTTTTTTCTTCTGTTTTTTTCTTCGATCTTCTCCCCCTCCCGATAGGAAAGTTTTATATAGAAAGTTACAATTTTAGAAAAGTTTTATATATGCAAAAATTAAAATTTTAGAAAAAGAAGGATAGGAAAGAAGAAAATAAGAAGAGGAAAGAAAGAAGAAGAGGAGAGGAAAAGAAGAGGAGAAATAAATAAGAAGAAGAAAAAAGAAGAAAAAGAAGAGGAGAAGGAAGAAAGGAATAGTGGAGAAACTCCACTATTCCTTTCTTCCTTCTCCTCTTCTTTTTCTTCTTTTTTCTTCTTCTTATTTATTTCTCCAGGATCGTCGAGGGTTCGAGGGGTCGAGGATCGCCGAGGGGTCGAGAGGGGTTTCCTAGTGTCAAAGTATTGAAGAAATCCATGCCTTCATCATTAGCCGGAAGTAACCAGGGCATGTTGGTACGAAGTTCTGCAAAGTTGTTCTGGAATGGAGTCCCGGATAGAATAATCCGCCTTTTGGTACGAATTCAGCAAAGGCCTTCCAAATAGAGATATTCGGAAGGCTCTTGCTGAACTTTGTACCAAAAAGCGAATTATCCTATCTGGGACTCCGTTCCAGAACAACTTTGAAGAGCTTCGTACCATCATGCACATGTTACTTTCGCCTAATGATGAAGACATGGTTTTGTTGAATCCTTTGACACTAGGCAACCTCCCGACCCCTCGGCGATCCTCTCGAACATGAGAGGAAGAAGAGGGTCGTCTAGGGGTCGAGGGTTCCAGGGTCGTCGATGGTTCGAGGGGTCGAGGATCGCCGAGGGGTCGGGAGAGGTTTCCTAGTGTCAAAGTATTGAAGAAATCCATGCCTTCATCATTAGCCGGAAGTAATCAGGTCATGTTGGTACGAAGTTCTGCAAAGTTGTTCTGGAATGGAGTCCCGGATAGAATAATCCGCCTTTTGGTACGAATTCAGCAAAGGCCTTCCAAATAGCGATATTCGGAAGGCTCTTTCTGAACTTTGTACCAAAAAGCGAATTATCCTATCTGGGACTCCGTTCCAGAACAACTTTGAAGAGCTTCGTACCATCATGCACATGTTACTTTCACCTAATGATGAAGACATGGTTTTGTTGAATCCTTTGACACACTACTAGAAAAAGGGCTATAGATGGGATTGACACTAATGGCGCACCAGACAAGCGGTGCGCCATTAGTATATACTAATGGCGCACGACCTTCTGATACGCCATTAGAGTTGAAACTACTAACGGCGCACCTAGCCCAGGGTGCGCCATTAGTATCAAAAAAAATTAACTAGTGCGCCTGTCCAAACATACTAATGGCGCATCCAGACACAGTGCGCCATTACTAGTTGTAACTAGTAATGGCGCACCTGCTGGAAAGTGCGCCACTAATGTTTTTTTTGTATTATATTTTTTATTCCCTTTTTTGCAAAACTACTAATGGTGCACTATTCCACCGTGCGCCATTACTAGTTTAAACTAGTAATGGCGCACTGTGGAACAGTGCGCCGTTAGTATGTTTTTTTGCAAAACTACTAATGGCGCACCACCAGAAGGTGCGCCATTAGTAACCTGGATTACTAATGGCGCATTTAGAGTTGGTGCGTCATTAGTAAGTGGGCAGCAACAAGATATTTTGGACAGCCTCTCCTACCCACACTCACTTTCTCCCCACTTCATTCTCTCCACCTCCTCCTTGTCTCGAGTGCCTCCCCTTTTTCACCTCATTTCCACCATAGATTCATTCAATTTAAGTGGTTAAATTACCTTGTTTTGATAGGTAAGTAAGGGGGAAGCTATATTTATGTTGTTCTCCCTACAACAATGTGCACATGCACTTTTTATGGCCTAGCTAGATCTATGTATGTTCGTGGTGTTGCATATGTTTGTGGTGTTGCATATGTGTTTGTGTTTGGAGGTGTACCGGTATTTGAAATGTAATAGTTGCCAATATTTTGCCGGAATGTTGATTCATTTCCGTTTCGGCGAGAATTTTGGCATTAAGCATTCTTTTTGGTCCTATTTTTAGGGAAAGTCATGCCAAATTTTTTCTTGGTTCTAAAATATCGTTTTGCTCTACCCCACAGGCGACCATGGTCTGCATGATGACCGAAGGCATCGTGAATAGGTTTTTGAGGTCCGCGAAGGCCGAGATGCTTCAAAAGAACGCGACAGGGATAAGATGTCCGTGTCGAAGATGCAAGCTGAAGAGCCTTATTGCGGACCCGGAATCCGGGCAGGTGCGGGACCACCTGCTCTTGCGTGGTTTCATGGATGGCTATCGGTGGCAAGGTGATGAAGATGACTACGAAGTCGTCCATGGGGGCCAGGCAAGAAATGAGGAAGGGCAGCAAGACAACCACCACGGCTCGGGCGGGCGAGAAGACGAAGAATCCCCAGGAGATGATCACGACGGTGATGCTGTACACAGTCATCATGTAGAAGATGCAGGACATGATGATGAGGAAGATGCCGGAGCAGACGACGGGCATGATCATGAAGATGATGATGCCGGCGGAGCAGACGACGCTGGACCATCGACGGGTTGGGTGCAGGACCCTCATATTCAAGAGCTGCTTCTCAAGCAGATGGATAACGCAAGAGCTGCCGCTCGAGAGAAAGCCAAGATGGATCAACTTGAGTTAGACGCGGTTACTCCATTGTATGAAGGATGCAGGCCCGAGGATACCCGCCTGAAAGTAACGCTCATGGCTCTGGAGATGAAGGTAAAACACAAAATGACCGACGCATGCTTCGACGAGAACATGTCATTCTGGCATGAACGTCTTCCCAAGGGGAACAAGTGCCCGACCAATTTGGAGGAGGCGAAGAAAATCGTGTGTCCTCTGGATTTACCGCACGTGAAATACCATGTGTGCATGAACAATGTCCTCTGGATTTACCGCATGTGAAATACCATGTGTGCATGAACAATTGCATCATTTATCGGGACGAGCACGCGGAGTCTACCATATGTCCGGTGTGCGGCGTCACTCGATACAAAAAGAGGAAGAAAGCTCCTCGAAAAGTGGTGTGGTACTTTCCGATCACTCCTCGTCTGCAGCGGTATTTCGCGGACCCTAAGGTAGCAAAGCTCCTGCGTTGGCACGCGGATAGGGAGGAGAAGAAGCGAGAAGATGACGCAAATGATCCGGAGATAGATAAAAAAGACAAGATGCTGAGTCACCCTAAGGATGCAAGCCAGTGGCAAGCGTTGAACTTCGAAGACCTAGAATTTGGGAACGATCCAAGGAACATCATGCTGGGCACGAGCACCGATGGAGTCAATCCGTTTGGCAGCCAGAGAAGCACACATAGCACCTAGCCTGTGTTTGTGTGGATGTACAACCTTCCCCCTGGTTGTGCATGAAGAGGAAGTACATTCACATGAGTATGCTAATTAAAGGACCGAAACAACCAGGGAATGACATCAATCTGTATCTGGGGCTGCTGAAAGAGGAGCTTGACACGCTGTGGAAAACGCCAGCCAATACGTGGGATGCCACAGAGAAAGAATATTTCCCTATGAGAGCCACGCTGCTCACGACGGTGCACGACTATCTCGGTTACGGATATGTCGCGGGGCAGGTGGTCCACGGATTTTCTGGATGCGTCAGGTGCATGGATGACACAACGTATCGCCAGCTAGATAGAGATCCCGGGTCTTCGAAAACCGTGTTCATGGGACATCAAAGGTGGCTTCGTGACGATGACCTGTGGAGAAAACGCAAGGATCTATTTGATGGTGAAACCGAACCCCGAGGACGCCCGCGTACGAGGAGCGGCGAGGAAATAGACGAGCTGTTGAAAAATTGGAAAGACTGCCCACTGCCGGGAAAGAAGCAAAAGGCGCCAGAGCCGGGAAAGAAGCGAAAGGCGCCAGAGCCGCTGCTGAAGGTATTGAAAACAAGGTCTGTTTTCTGGGACTTGCCGTACTGGAAGATCCACCGTGTGCCTCACAGCCTTGATGTCATGCATATCACGAAGAACGTGTGCGAGAGTCTGCTTGGTACCCTGCTCAACATGCCAGAGAGGACCAAAGATGGGCCGAAAGTCGTTGCAAAGGCAAAAAGGCCAAGAAGACCGGAAATGACTACCCTCCCACATGCTTCACTCTAAGTCAGGAGGAGATCGAGCAGTTTTTCACCTGCCTCGTAGGAGTAAAACTTCCTTACGGTTACGCGGGGAAGATAAGCAGATACCTAGACCCAGCAAAGTAGAAGTTCAGCGGGATGAAGTCTCACGACTGTCACGTGCTGATGACGCAGATACTTCCAGTTGCAATCCGTGGGATCATGGACGCGCACGTCCGTGAAACCCTATTTGGCCTATGCAACTTTTTCGACGTCATCTCTCAGAAGTCTGTTGGCGTGAGGCAACTCAGAAGGCTACAGGAAGAGATCGTGGTGATACTATGCGAGCTTGAGATGTACTTCCTGCCCGCATTCTTCGACGTTATGGTGCATCTGCTGGTCCATATCGTGGACGATATCATCCAACTCGGGCCGACGTTCCTACACAGCATGATGCCGTTCGAAAGGATGAATGGTGTCATCAAAGGATACGTTCACAACATGTCACGTCCAGAGGGAAGCATAGCCAGGGGCTTTCTGACCGAAGAGTGCATCTCCTACTGCACGAATTATCTAGGCATCGAGAACCCCGTTGGTCTGCCCGTCAACAGGCACCTCGGCAGGCTCGCTGGATGGGGTCACCGTGAGGGCCATCGTGAAATGCATGTCGACTTCGAGGGTCGACTTGCCGACTTTGAAAGAGCAAACCTAGTCGCGCTACAACACATAGACGTGGTAGATCCTTGGGTGGTAGAGCACAAAACCTTTATTAAGAAGACGTACAATGACCGAGGCCAACAGAGGACGTACAGAGATATACTCAAAGAGCACAACTCATGTTTCACGTGTTGGTTCAAGCAGAAGCTTCTGTCGTACCCTTTACATGAGGATTCTTCCGCGGAAGAACAACTCATATTCGCCTTGTCACAGGGCGACGAGCACAACCTGATGACCTATGAGGCGTACGATATCAACGGCTACACATTCTACACCGAGGCCAAGGACATGAAGAGCGATGGTTATCAGAACTCCGGGGTAACGATGGAATCCTACACCGGTAACGACAAGGACAGATACTACGGAAGGATCGAGGAGATCTGGGAGCTGAGCTACGCTAGAGAGAAGGTCCCGATGTTCCGTGTCAGATGGGCCAAGAGCATCCTAAAAGAAGACCGGTATTTCACCACCATGGTTATACCCGAAGCCAAATCCAAGACCGTGGGCGCAAACGTCACCGCGAAAAATGAGCCATGGGTACTGGCTTCCCAAGTGGACCAATGCTTCTTCATTACCGACCCGTCAAAGCCCAGTCATGTTGTCATGAGGAGAGGCAAAAGGAAGATCATCGGAATGGATGGAGTAGCCAATGAGCAAGACTTCGACAAGTATGGCGACCCGAGGATCGAACATGACGATGATGATGAAGTAGCAGCATACACCACAAGAAGAAGCAGGACCACCCTACCTAAAGGACGTCCGTTCCACAGAAGAACTCCATTTGCGAAAAAGAAGGGCAAGAAGATTGTGAACAGATAGCTAGCTAAGATCGATTGTATTTAAATCGTAGCCTTCATTTCTCGATTGTATTTCATGGGCACTTTTTGAACTATCATGAATATTTTTAAATTTCATGGACACTCGATCTCGATCCCCCTCCATCTCGATCTCTATCCCACCTCGCCAGATCCGGTCCCTCTCGCCGCCGAGCACCCCCGGTCCACCGGCCGCCGCCGCCGACCCCCCGCACCCTCGATTCCCCTACTCAACCGCCGCCGCCGACCCCCCGCACCCCTCCCCTACTCAACCGCCGCCGCCAACCCCCCGCACCCCGCGCACCCTCCCCCGCTCCACCGGCATTACTGTTTGATGTAATTTTTAAAAAAATTATTACTGTCTTATAAAAAAATATTACTATTACTGTCTTATAAAAAAATATTACTCTTATGATTTAAACAAGTTTAAAAAATTATTACTGTCTTATAAAAAATACTAATGGCGCACCACGGTGAGGTGCGCCATTAGTATGGATGTACTTATGGCGCACCGAGGGGTGGTGCGCCATTAGTATTGTGCCATTGCTATAAGAAAAAAAAACTACTAATGGCGCACCACGGTGAGGTGCGCCATTAGTATGGATGTACTTATGGTGCACCGAGGGGTGGTGCGCCATTAGTATTGTGCCCGATCCCCCCTTCCCTCTCCCCCTCGCCAGTTCCCTCTCCCTCCCTCCACCGCGCCGCCGCCGCTGCCCCGACCCACTGCGCTGCAGCCGCCCATGTGCCCCCGCCGCCTCCCTCTCCCCTTCCTCCCCCTCGTCGCCGGCGGCCCAGACGCCGCCCCGTCCACCTCGTCGGGCTCCTCCTCCCGCTCCGCGTCCTCGGGCTCCTCCCGCTCGCGCTCGCGGTCCCGCTCCCTCTCGTCGTCCTCCTCATCGCCGCTCCCCTCCCACCGCCAAGCGCAGGTGAGCAACCGGCACCTCGACGCCGCCTCGACGCCGCCTCTCCTCCACAACGGCCACTGCATCAGCCCAAGTAAATTCTCCTCCTTCTTCGTTTAGATCCATTAGGCCTCCGGTCAATCTGTCCCGCGGGTGTGGATTAGGAACCCTTTGTTTCTTTCTTGGAATTGATTTTGCTCCGGTTCTTGGCTCTCTGCTCGGCATGCGATCCCCGATAGTTTCTATAATTGCAGAGCACTGATCGCGGCCTCGTTTCCATCTTGTTGGTACTTGGAACTTGGAAGGGGGACAAGCAGGCGGAGCGGGTGAAGCCAGACCGGAAGAAGTAGGCTGGAGGTGGAGTGAGAAGGGGAAGCAGAGAAAGAAAGGTTTGTTCCATGTCCTCGGATGAAGTTCCATGTTTTGATGGTCTCTGTGTAGTTTCTGATGGAGACCGTACATCCATCAAAAGCCACAATGCAAGCCAACTTTTATTTCTCTTGCCTGGTTCCACTAAGATGTGTTATTGCAAGCTATTAATTATTTTTCAGTTGTGAGCCTTGAGAAGATTAATTTTTTCCTATATTGTAGCTTTAACAGTTTTCAGTGTTCCATCTTTCTAGTCTCCTATGTTGAATAGAGACATAAAATTTTCAGTGTTAAATCAATTGTGTGATCTCTTTTTCTATGTTTCAAGGACTGCCCAATACAAGTAAAGCAATTTGTTCTGATCAGTCAACTGTGAATGAATCAGGATGTTGATTAATGTGAGGGATTCACTTGCTGCTCCACTATTATAATTTGGCAGCTCAAAACTATACGTAGTATGCTTTGTGTGGAGTTTTTTCTTTAGTTTTGGCCACTATTGATGTTTAATACTTCATACAAAACACATGATAAAAAAATGACTCGATTTACTATAAAAACTACCTTTCCTGAATAATGCCATTTTTTTATTTCTACTAGCATGTTACCATTAAAATAGTGGTGAAAGTATTGCTTGTTACGTAGAGTAGTATAAAAGACATTTTGGACCAAAACAAGTTTCTGGTATAGTTAGAAGACGCCTGACCCATTGCTTGAGCCTTGTATTGCAAGTTGATGAAATTCGATTTGTTAGTGACTAGCTAGCTCATTCATTTCTAAAAAGCATGCGATGAGCTAGAACCCAGACATCTATGCTATCTTACTCCATGAGCCTCTACGCAGACCAAATGTAGCCAAAAACAAGACATCTATGCTATCTCAATCTAAGGTGTGCTACTGCACTACAGATTACCTGTTCTCTGGTTCAATTGTTGGTTCTATCTAATAATGCTGAGGGTTCTACTTTGGGGCTTTTTGATTCCAAGCAAACCTAGCTGATTTTTATCAAGAGGCCAAACATTCATCTAGTTTTGCTATGAACTGCTGCTAATGTATGATGTTTTCCTATGAATTTGCTATGTGGTACTGCTTATATATGCTAGAACTAATTTTGATATGGATGTGCTGATTGTGTCAAGTAGTAGTACAAGGTTGTTTCCCTCTGGATGCTACCATTGTATTTGCATAGAGGAAATATTGATGGCCTATCTGTCCTGCATATTGTGCTTTGGATGTGCTTTGGCCTGATTGTTCACAGCAATATATATATACTATGGTAATACTAGTGTAGGCTTGTATAGTTGTATAGTTTCAGATGTCTCCTGTTCTGGGTCATGGACTTTGTGCCATGGCCACATGGGTTTTCTGTTTGGCCTCAATTTGGCCTGACAAATGATGGTCTACTAGCTGGTCTACTAGCTGGCAAGATGCTTTGGCAGAAGTTCGGAATTGTTATGCAGTGTTGTGTTCAGTTTTGGCAGGAGTTCAGAACTGTTAGGCAAAGGTCATGTCTCCGACCATCGTGTCGTGATGATTTTGCAGGTACCCCGGGAGGCCCTTGAGTTTGCTGGAATGTCGATTAACTTCCGTTCCGGCAAATTCAGGTACTCCATATGTCCTATTTTCAGCAAAGGTCATGCTGAAATTTTCCGTGAATTTTAGCATGACTTTGCTAAAAATAGGACATATGGGGTACTTGTGACTAATGCATGGGCTGGGGTATCTTAGTAGTTAATTAAGTAGGATCAAGTGCCCCGGCGTACTTGTGACTAATGCATGGCTTTTAGGGTGCCTCGGTGTCGCTAAAACCCGAAATGATGAAAGCTTAGGCTTTTAGGGTGCCTCGGCATCAAAAAACCCTCAATGATAAAAGCTTAGCTTTTAGGATGCCTCGGTGTCGACAAACCCTAAATGATGAGACCATGATCTTGTTCCTTGACAATAACCAACTTTTTGACCAAACTTTGTTCCTATTTATAGAGAAACATGGCCAACAACGATGAGGCCGGGGGTTCGGGCGGCAAGAAATTCTGGGAGCTGTCCCAGGAGATGGAGGAACAACCTCACTTGTATGAGGACGCCGCCTTCCCCACCGATCTTGAGACCACTGATGGTACCGCCGAGGATGACCCCACTGATGCCATCACTGATGGTGCCGCCGAGGATGCCACCACTGATGATGGCGGCGCACGCACAGATGGCAGCCAACCGAAGAGGCAACGGAAGGACCGGTGCCCGACCGTGCTCCGCACCCTCAAGGAGGAAGTTACTGAAGTGGACTCCGACGGGAATCCAACATCGCCCGAACGAATAGTCAAGGGGTACTCGCTTCAGCTCGGGTGCATTCTCCGGAGCATCGTCTCGATCAACACCGAGAACCTGAGGCATCCTGACCGAGGGAATTTGCGCAACCTCCTCTTCACGAAGCTGCACGAACGATACAAGTTCCCTGCTGAATTTGAAAACACAAGCCTCAAAGGGAATAAAGTGAACAATGCTGCCCTCACGAAGATGAGCAAGGCCCTGTCTACTTGGAAAAGCAATGTGAAGAGAATGATCGAGAAAGGTGAGAGTTATGAGAAGATCAAGGAGAAAAATCCTTCGATCACCGAAGATGACTACAACGACTTCAAGATCAATTGCTCGAGCACCGCAAACTCCAAATCAAGTAAGTGGGGGAAAGAAATGCGGGAGCTGAATTTAGGGGAACACACACTCGGTCCCGGCGGTTACAGAGTGGCGGAGCCTATATGGGACAAGGAGGAGGCGGACCGTGCCGAGCAAGGCCTACCGCCCCTCTTCGATAAATACGGTGACAAGCAGACCAGGAACTTCGTCAGCGCCCGGTACAAGAAGGACTCAAAAACAAAGGAGCTTACCATGGATCCGAAGACCAGGGCACTTGAGCTTGTTCTAGTAAGGAATACACCCCCGCGTAATTAGCTCCATATGGTTGCATTCTAATTAATGAAGCCAAATTTCTAAATGGTTCACATTCCTTCCGCAGGCGACTGAAAGCAGTAGCGCGGGGTCGACTAAGAGCAACCCTTGGGACACCACTCTAAATAGGGCGTTGAATGTAATGAAGAACAAGCATAATCTCAGTAAGCCGACGTCAGCTGGTCGTGTGGCCGGCAAAGGCTTGTCGACAAAATGGTCGTCATACTATAACACTGGTGGGCGAAAGGAGAAAAAGACCAGCTCGGAAAGCCAGGCGCGCGAGGTTCAAGAACTCAGGGCACAGGTGGCGCGAATTCCGGAGATTGTCCAAGAGCAAGTGCAACAACAACTCGGAGCGATGATCACCGCCATTGTGCCTACCTTGATCCAGGGGATTAGTGCGTGGATTGCGGGCAGCCAACAGGGGCCGCCCCCGATTCCTAGCTTCACGTCCAGCAACTTGCAGAACGCGATGGCGGGGACATTGGTGTCTCCAGCGGAGGCGGCATTGGTGTCTCCGACGCCGGCACGGGAGCTTAGTGCACCCGGGTGTACGCCGGCCGGCACCTCTGCAGCAAGCAACCCCTCCGTCAACTGCACGCCCGCCGTTGGCGGTGCCTCGACATTAGCCGAGCTCTACGCCATCATCACGGTAACTAATTAAGCCTCTCTCGGCCGAGGACTTCATCTCCTTGCCTTTGACTGGGCATCCCTAACACCCTACATGTTTTCGCAGGGCGCCGCCGATGTTCCGTGCACTCTCCTGCACTTCGTGAACAACGAGTTGGTCGATGTCGCCAAGGGCAAAATCGTTCAACCGGGCAACCCCTTGTTCCACGGTACCCAGATGCCACCCAACTTGTTTAGGGTTCAACTAGTTCGGGTGCTGCCAGGCTGCGACGAGTTGTTACCTCCGATTCGACCCGTCGGGGCCGACGATGATGACGTGATGACCCTCAGCGCCTGCCTGAGCTGGCCCCTGCTTTGGCCGAAGAGCCAGATTCGTTTGGGGGCGGGGGACACCACCCCAAAGACAACACCGCCAGTCGTGCCGGTGCCAAGTCGGCCCCATGGCAAGACCGCCGCAACGGTGCTGGACATCCCTATGCCACTGGATCCAAACATGCATATGGCACAGGATCAGAATGACGACGACGATACATTTGCCAACGTCGATCAGTACTTTGCCGATCATGGGTACGATGGCGACTTCATGGGGCCTCCTTCTCAAGAACCCAACCCAACAAAAGACGTGCGCGATCTAGCTGGTACCGCGGAGAAGCCAAGTTGCAACAGGCGTCATATGCAGTTCAGCTCTTAGGAGACGCCTCCAGCTGCCGACTTCACCGAGCCTCAGATAGGCGAGGTGCGAAATATGATCAGCCCCAACACACTCAAGAAGGCGGTCTGTGAGCAGAACTCGGTCCCATTACAGGAGAAGAAGAAGGCACGCAAAAGAAAGACTAACAAGGGTGCGGGCCAGCCGGCACCGAGTATGATCCGTGCTCAGGACGGGCCACCTTCACCTGAGGATATCTCGAGGAGGGTGCATGTGGCGGGTAGGCCGATGCTACCGAGAAATATGCTCGATGCTGCAACCGGTGCTATGCGGAGTCTGCATGACAGTGTTCTTTCTTTGGAGAAGCGGCGTCTCGGAGAGAAGGATGTGGCATACCCGGTTTTCGCGGCCAAGGTGCCAGAGGGCAAGGGCTTTGTGGATAACTCCATCGGGGGTACGATCATCCTGCGGTTTGATGACATCCACGCTATCTTGAACCTTCATCCGCTGCACTACACCTTCGTTCGGCTATTTTCGCTGAGTATGGAGATGCGGATCATTCGTGACAAGACCCCGGACATCGTGATATTCGACCCCTTCTACATGCGTGCCAAGATCTTGGGCAGCGCTGGGGACCGGCAAGTCGCGAGTTCTTACCTCGAAGGCGTCATTCTGGCAAACCAAGATAAGGATAACTTCCTCGTGCCTTACTTTCCCGAGTAAGTCCTCCCCTCAACCGCCCCGTAACATATGAATTCTTAGATTTCGATCGTTTTTCTTTTAACATTCCGTGTTTTCTGCAGTGACACACATTGCACGCTCATCCTCCTAAGCCCCAAATATTCCATGGCCACGTATTTCGACCCGGACCGTCAGTCGAACGTAGACTACACAAATGTCAAGAAGGTTCTTGATGATGTTATCCCCGGCTACGTCAAATCTGGAGGCACCTTCACCAGGCCTATTCGTAAGTACGGCAAGCACGTGTTCTCCCACAATACGACGTTCTGCTGCGTCAAGCAGCCGCCTGGCGGTCAGAAGGGTGCCTACTATGCCATCCATCACATGCGGGCGATCGTACGGGACCATCATCAACTTCTGCTACCGAGTAGACTCAAAGATTGGGCTGCGAGCGTGTCGGCAATCCAGGAGGCGGACATCAGACAAGAATTCTTTCGCATCCAGTCGGAGTTTGCGGAAATCATCCATCAAGATGTCCTTCGTACCTCGGGGCAGTTCTACCTTAGAAATCAACCGTCCAATAGTGACATCGACACAATCCTACAAATGTAGGCTGACAACGCCCGTTGTTTCATGACTCCCACGATAGACGGCGGCTTCATCCACGCTCCGGTCCCTTGAGTCGAGTCGAAAGCAGTGATGCTGTGTCTAGTTCTGAAACATCGATTGGCTCATGTTGTAATTAAACTTTAATGAACTTGTAGTATGTCTCTTTGGTTTCGAGAGTCGTTCAACTTAAGATGTAATGGATGCTATTGATGTCTTGCTTTTCTCTTCCGATCGTTCTGTTGCATACTTATATATTGCTTATGTATTGTCTGTGAATTGGTACTAACGTTTCGTTGGCTACTGCATAGCGATGTCGTGGTATGTCGTGTACAAGGGTAAGGTTCCCGGAGTCTACGACGACTGGGAGGAGTGTCGGAGACAGGTTCACCGATTCAGCGGTAACAGTTACAAAGGGTACGCCACTAGGGCCGAGGCCGAATCTAGATACACCCGCTATCTAGCGGGAGAGGGGAGGGAGCGTTGGAGGAACCGGATGAAGATGAGTTTCATCGTGATGATGCTCATCGTGATGACCGCAGCTCTCTTCTATGTGATGGTAGTTTAGATGATCGATATCGACTTGTAATGTGAAGACAAACTCATGGTCTCGAGACTTGTAATATAATGTTCTATCTTTGTTTGGTCTTTTCAATTCGGAGACTAATATGATGAATTGTATTCGGAGACTAAAATGATGAATTGTATTCAGAGACTAATCTTCTATTGTATTCGATGAATCTGTTGTTGATGTGTGCTGTTTATATTTTGTCCAATTATACATTTTGTAACCTGTGCAAAAAACAGAAAATTAAAAAATTAAAAAAACCTAATATTCATACTAATGGCGCATCACATCATAGTGTGCCATTAGTATGCCAAAGGATACTAATGGCGCATCATTAAACAGTGCGCCATTAGTATGTCGAAGTTACTAATGGCGCATCTTGTTGTCGTGCGCCATTAGTATGCCAAAGCACCTGGGTATACATGGCCCCCTGGGAGGCATACTAATGGCGCACTGTTGTATATACTAATGGCGCATCTGAGGTGCGCCATTAGTATACCAGATACTAATGGCGCACCAATGGTGTGCCATTAGTAAAATATACTAATGGCGTGCTACTAATGGCGCACCACTAATGCGCCATTAATGGCCAAATTAGGTGCACCATTAGTAGGCCTTTTCCTAGTAGTGACACTAGGCAACCTCCCGACCCCTCGGCGATCCTCTCGAACATGAGAGGAATAAGAGGGTCGTCTAGGGGTCGAGGGTTCCAGGGTCGTCGATGGTTCGAGGGTTCTTCTCCTCTATTCTTTATTCTCCTCTTTTTTTTCTTCTTCTTCCTCTTTTTTTTATCGGGAACGAGGGTCGTCGAGGGACATAGATGTAGTGTCGTCGTTGTTGATATATACCCCCTCCCGATAGCTTACTATGATTAGGTAGCTAGTTCTATGTTTGGCACTAATATATCCATCTGTCATGTTTGAATAATAATTGCCATGTTGTAAATATTTGTAGAAACTATGGACACCGCCCTAGACGAAGCAACAAAAGAAGCGTTGTTGAGGGACATAATCGCAGAAGGAAGTGATGCCATCTCGTTGTTTCTCAACGAAACTGATGGTCTGGAAGGAGAGGGTGAACAAGCTGGCTATGGTGACCTAATGCCGGTGCAAGAAGAAGAACATGAGGATGGCTCCGGTGACCCAATGCCGGTGCAAGAAGGAGACCGTGATGACGGCTTCGGTGACCGAACCGAGTCTGGCCAGGTATATATATTAGTTAAGCCTATGCTGACTAGCTTATTGATGCATTCATTGTTTTGGTATGTACACATATTAATTAAGTCTTTGTTCTTTTTTCTAGCCCTCCGGATCGAGCACAACTTCGGTAAAGAGACGAGGCCCAAAGAAAAAGTTGAGCTCGGATGAAAAGTTTGAGATCATAGCAATCGCGCCCGACGGCCAACCTATTGAACCCTCCGGACAAAGAGCGCATTTGTTGCTCAGTGCGGGGTTCTGGTTAGGGACAAGATCCCGATAAGCATCCAGCAATGGTTTAAGCCGGCTACAGAAGACCCTAAGGTGTCTTATGTCAATGATATGCAGAAAAATGATCTTTGGACTGAGCTGAAGTCAAATTTCACCCTACCGCCTGAGGATAATTCAGAGAACCCAGTTAAAGAGAAATTAATCAAGTCTTTTGCTCTGAAGAGGATGGCAGAACTATTCAGGAGGTGGAAGAAAGAGCTGAATAAGTTTGTCGAAAATAATGAGAAGATCAGAGATCACTGGCCCGCATTTGTGGCCCACAAGACATCGGAAAAGAGTCAGAAGATGTCGGCGACAAACAAGCAAAATGTTGTGAAGAAGAAGCTTCACCATCGCACGGGGTCAGGTGGCTACCTCATAGCCCGGCCTAAGTGGTCCAAGACTGAGAATGATCTGGTTCATAAAGGGATTGAACCAGAGACAATTAACTGGCTAGACCGTTGCCGGACTTGGTTCTTCGGGGCTGGCGGAACCTTGGACCCTGTAACAGGGAAGTGCATTTGGACGAACGATCAAATGGACATACCAGTCAGTAAGCTTAAGCAGTATATCGAAGCAGCGCAGGAAGGGACGTTCTTTCCAGACAGAGAGAACGACGAGCTCAGAATGGCCCTCGGGAATCCCGAGCACCCTGGACGGACACGAGGCACGCCAGGCTCCATTCCGTGGAAGGTTGGGTTTCTGGACGCAGGCGGTTACAAATCCCATGAGAGGAGGAAAAAAGTGCAGCAAACCCAAATGCAGGCGCTGCAAGCAAGGGTAGACGCGATAGAGGAACGAGAAGCAAATTGCAGCAAACGTACTGCCGAAGCCTCCCCCGAAGCTACCCCGCCATCTCAGCGCAGAAGCAGCATGGCTTCCACCGAGCTGCTTCAGCCGGAGCATGCCTTGACGGCTCCTGCCAGCTATCCCGTGGATGCTATAACGGAGTCTCAAAATTGCCACCTTATGACGCAATGGATGAATTTGAAGGTCAAGGCGGCTGTTGGCTTTGTTTATCCTACTGAACCCGGCGCAACTTTTCACTGCCGGCCGATTCCAGAAGGATATGCTAGGGTGATGGTGGATGAGATAACGGAGGGATTTGAGGACCTCCAGCTTGACCACCCTACGAGTGAAGGGGAGACTCGGCTGGGGTCTGCTCTGAAGACTCCATGCCTATGGCGGAAGGAGCTCATCAACCTTCCGAACTAGACGCCTCCGCCTCCTCCTCCTCCTCCGGCAAGTCAGGGCACTCCGCCTCCACCGCCTCCTCCTCCGGCGAGTGACGATCAGGGCCCTCGGTCGGCTCCTTCTCCGGTGCGTGGCGGCACTCCGCCTCCTTCTCCGCCTGCGCCGATGCGCCCGAGCCGCCAGCCTCCTCCTTCTCTGCCTCGTCAGCAAGGGCGGAAGAGACCTGCCGCCGCTCCAGCTGCTCTGGCGCATCGTAGTCCTTCTCCTCCGCCTCTTAAGCAAGTAAAGAAGACAACTGCTCCGTCTGCTCGGTTGGCGTCTAGCAGTACAACCAGAGGCGGGAGGACATACAGATTCGGTCCTTCTCTGAAGACTCCAGAGAAGTTACCATATGAGAGGACCCTGGAGGAGAACGCCGAGATCATGCGAGAAGAAGTGAGGAACTTCTTTGAAGGGGTGAAAGCAAAGAAACATCCACCTCCGGAGGAGAAGGTAGATCGGGTGAAAGTGAAGCGCACTCTGGCTGCCCTGACAAAACCACCGAAGTCTGATCCGCCGAAAGGAAACTATGACCGCATTATTGGAAAGGAATTTGCCGAAGTGGAGCGGTCGGGAAGTACTGTCAGTGATCAAAGGCTGAAAGAACGACGAGCTGGGAAACAAATTGCCCAGCTCGGCGAACAAGCGAAGCAATCGTGCCCCCCGCTCAAGGTGCCTAGCCACAACGTCGCTAATGATTCGAGGATGGTGCCCGATTATAGCAATCTTGCAGATTACCTGCCCGACAAAGTACATTATGAACCCATGGACATCCAGATACAAAGATACGAGTACGGGAAGCCTCTCGTCAAAGATGAAAGATCTCTATCAACGATGATGCGAAGATTGCATGATTGGTACTTGAAAATCTGCAGAGACTCTGGGGGGAGGAGTACTTTGTATGTGAAAGTTAAAAAGGAGCATGACCTCGTTGGAATTGATCTGTTGCCTGTTCCATTTGAGGAGTTCTATCGGTTTTTCAATCAATTGGCCCTCGATAAAACAACGGTCGTCTGCTACTGTCTATAAGTAGTACTACTTCTGTCATTAAGTTTCTCTATATAGCTTAGCTCTTTCATTGCATGTATTTATAATCATCCTCACTATATTATGCAGATTGAAGATCGCCGAATTGAAGAAAAGACAAGTCGGTGATATTGGGTTCATTAACACATATCTCATAGATGCAACTCAGGTTAAATTGCATGCCACAGATACCGAGGCCAACTTGCTACGATCGTTGGTAATAAATCAAAACAAAGATATAATACTCTTTCCTTACAACTTCAAGTGAGTGTTACTGTCTTGTGCGTATTCGGTTTCCCTTATATATTAGTCAAGGTTATAGTAATGTAATTGATGAGTTATGCATGCGTGTGCAGTTTCCACTATATTCTCCTACATATTAAGCTTGAGCAGGGACTAGTAACCGTCTTAGACTCAAGACGAAAAGATCCCCAGGACTATGCAGACATGACTCAAATACTCGAGAAGTAAGTTAAATCGATCATTATCCACCATATCAGCAACTTTGTTCATTTCCTGATATATCAAGTAATTGTTTTCTTTCTCCGGCAGGGTTTGGAGAAAATTCACCAGAAAAACTCCGGGACTGCCGAAGGAGCTACAATTTAGACACCCGAAAGTAAGTACTATAGTAGCATTTTAAGCGCATCTACTAGTCATTCAAGTGCTAGTTTCATCAATACCATTTGGCATTCTTGCTTATCAGTTTGATTAACCTCTATTTCTTGTAAAGTGGTTGTGGCAGGAACAAGGGAATGATTTCTGTGGATACTATGTTTGTGAGTCCATCCGCCACACGACCTATGAGCGGGGCTACACTGAAGAACAATATGAAGTACGTAAATAACAACATTCACAATTTTATTTTATTACCATCATTTGTGTTGAGTTTCATTCATTCATATATATATGTATTGACCCCCTTCTTTAAATTAGATGTTTCGGAAGCGGGATGAACTCCTAGCACCAGCTCGCATGCGAGCAATTCAAGAGGAATTGGCGGCATTCTTTCTTGACCACGTGATCCCTGAAAACGGAGAATTCTATGTGGACCCTGAGTCCGTATGATTATATTTGTAAGAGATAATTATTGTATATATGTAGCCGGTAGTGTCAGATAGATATACGAGAACTTGTTGTTCGACCAATCTCTTGGAGAAAGAGAGGTGGTCGATATCACTTCTCTCTGTATGCATATATGTTCATCACGATCTTCTGTTTCCTTCGTTTGCTTACTAGCTAGCCAGCGTGTCTAGTCCTCTCTATACGTATGTATAGTATGTAGCGTCGACCAAGCACGGACATAAGAGAGGACACTTCTCTCTATTAATTATAGCTAGCTAACACAATATATGAAACACCTAAATTAACCCCCCAAAACCCCCAACCCCCCCCCCTTTCAAAAAAAACAAAAACCCCAGCCACAGAAATGCTGACGCATGGATGCCCAAAGGGTCTCCTGACTGGGCTCTGCGCACTGCCCACGTGGAGGCCCATCAGTCCCGGTTCTGGATTGAACCGGGACTAAAGGGTCGGGGCATTAGTACCGACACTTTAGTCCCGGTTCAGGAACCGGGACTAAAGGCCCTTACGAACCGGGACTATAGGCCATTTTTCTACCAGTGCTACAAACACTAGAAACTAGTTGCAACTCCTGGACAAAGATTGAGTTGATTAATAAGCCGAGAGGGGCCGAGTTACCGAAACCCAATGTGTGGTAGTAATTGTTCATGGATCACAAACACAGAACTCAGTTCCTGAGGACGGTTACAATGAGACAACCCACCATGTACTCCTACATGGCCTCTCACTGCTACCTTTACCAAATCGTGTTCACACACTTAGCTCTCAATGGTAGGACATGTTCACCACATTCCAATTCATTCCCGATGAATCATACCTGACTCAACTCTAAGCAGTAGCAGGCATGACAACAAGCATGAATGAGTAGGCACATCAGGGCTCAAACAATTCCTACTCATGCTAGTGGGTTTCATCTATTTACTGTGGCAATGATAGGTCATGCAGAGGAAAGGGGTTCAACTACCGCAGCATGTAACAGTCGAATCATTGTTGTCCTAATGCAGTAAAAGAGATCAAGAGTGAGAGAGTGGGATTGTATCGGAATGAATAAGGGGGTTTTGCTTGCCTGGCACTTCTGAAGATAGTACAGTTCTTCATCGGTGTCATCGAACTCATCGTCGGAACCACGTCTATCGAGAGGGGACAAATATCGGCAACAGAGAAAGAAACACAATCAATGCAACGCACAATATGATGCATGATCATGACATGGCAATAATGTTATGATTTGCACTAATGCATCTAGCAACAATTTAAATGAAGTCCATATGGACCAAGGGTTCATATGCAAACTCCATATTTAGCATTTAACATGCCATTATCATGTTTTCACTTATACATTGGGTATAAGTTGGTTGATCATGCATGAAAGTAGCATAAATGGATAGATTGGATTTTTCTGATAATTTTTCATATATAAAACTTTTCATTTGGAGTTACGGTTTAATTTCTATGATTTTTCAAAGTTTTGGATATTTTCTGAAATGCACTGGATTATTTTTAATCCATAAAATTATTAACTGCGTCAGCATTGTGGAAGCATGACATCAGCGAGTCAACTGAGGCTGACCAGGTCAAACCTGACCAGTGGGTCCCAATGGTCAGCGACTCAATGGCTAATCTAAATTAAAATTAAGCTAAACTAATTAGTAAGGGGGTTGGCCCCACAGGTTAGTGTCTCAACTGCTTAATAGGGTAATTAGCACTAATATTTTGCCTAACCTAAAATTAAACTGGGGCGGGGCCCACGTGTTAATGAGATAGAGAGTTAACAGGAGGTTATTTAACTTAACCGCGTTTTAAACAGCAGTGGTCCCACATGTCATACACTAGGGGTTAATTAACCGAGTGATTAGCACCTAACCTAATGCTCCATGTCAGCTCTAATCGGCATTTAACCGCCGCCGTAAACAGGGCACGGCGAGGTCGCTCGTCTGGCCAACTCCAGCGACGGGAGGTCGCGCAGCCGGGTGCGTTGGAACACCCGCAACAGGGCGCGTACGTTGGTGGTGGTGGCTGGAGCTGATGCGGGCTGTAGCAGCGCCGGTGATGAGCTTTGCGGCGGATATGCTCGGGCTTGGCCGGGGCGCAGGGCTGCAGCTTGCTAGCGAGCAGGTTGAGCGGCGCAGGAGCACCATGGGAGCTCCTGGAGCACTACCGCGTGCTCGGACGTGAGCAGATCGAGCTCAGGCCACGGCGGTGATGAGACACGATGGCGGAAGCTCTCAGCGATGGCGGGAATCGAGCTAGCGGACCAAATCCACCATGGGGTATGAGGGGAAATGGAGAGGGGCTCACAGGGAGTCGTATGGAGGTCTCGTCAGGCTCGGGGACGAACTACAGACGACGAATCGGGCGGTGGCATCCGGCGGCTGAAGGTGGGAGATGATGGCGAACCCGGCATTGCAGCGCTTCCCTGTTCGTGTCCGCTGATGAGGCGACTTAGAGGAGCTCGACGGAGTCGAGGGACACGGTAGTTTGGCGAGTGGACGATGGTAGCACGCTGGCAGCGATCGGCGGCGCGGCGGGGCTCTCGGTTCTCTTAGGGACGGGCGCTAGGGAGAGGGAGGCATCCAGAGGAGAGAGGGGAGAGGGAGAGAGAGCTCTGGGCATCTCCCTGGCGAGGGGAGAGGGATGGGGGCGAGCGGGATAGCGCGAAGCAGGAGGTGGCATCGACGCGCGCGCGTCCAGCACGCAGCTGCTTCGGTCGGCGGGGGTTGAAGACGATTGGCAAGCTACTGGTGGGCTAGGCCAGGCAGCTGGACCGGCCAAGTAAGTGGTTGGGCTTCTCTCTCTCTCTCTCTGTCCTTTTCTAATTTTCTTTCTGTTTTGTTTTGTTTTTTTGTCTTTTGCCATTGTTTTCAAATTCAAAACAGAATCCAAACAGTGCCAATAAACCTTTGAATATTTTTATGTTGCTAACTAGATTGTTCCCGATGCACATAAAATATTTCAAAGTTATTTGAATATATATTCTATATATTAAGAATATAGATCCAAATTCAAATACAATATGATTTAAATTCAATGTCCCAAAATATTCCATAAAATTGTTCCAGAATTTGGATTGATGTATAGCTCTTTCCAAAATTACCAAAACTATTTTTAGGGCATTTTGGCTTCACTGAATGCATTTTCAGGGTTCTTTCCCTTTATTTAAAATTTTGAGGCTTCCACTTTCCTCAATTCAAGTTTCATATGAATTTAAACATGATGACATGAAGATCAAGCAAAGACTATAGGGGCTGAGCTAGGGCTATGACAACTCACCCCCACTAAACAAGAATCTCGTCCCGAGATTCAAGACGTGAGGTAAGCAAGACAGAGGGGACACAAATCTAATGCAATCTTCATGATCCAACTGCTCTTCTCAAATATATTGATCCATTGCATCATATTGATCTTGGCGTCTTTGCTTTCGAGATCTTTGTCCAACATGATGACGGCAGAAAGAAACTCTACAGAAATCGATCCCTCGAAAATCGAGAAATTCAAAATCAACTCGTGGATTGAGGTGTTGAAACATCTCCAGTCATCGAGAGGTATGTACAGGACCCGATGATGACTTTCAGTTTTCGTAGGCAACAATTCCACGCTTGAGTAAGATGGTGCATGAGTAGCAAGGAGATGAATTGCTAAGATTCCATAACGAGACATCTTAGAGGAGGTGACTCGTGGAATTATTTCCTTAAGCGGTAAAAAGAATTACTTATGATACAGAGATCATTAAAACTCTCTATACCAGCCTAAGGAAAATCACAATTGATCATTTGAATGAATTCGAAAGAATGGCATACTCAGTTTGGAGAGGAAACTAGAGCTATAGGACAACTCGGCAACGGAAGGCACATTCCAATTGATACCGAGGATATAACCCAATGACCAAGCATGCTCTCAAGAACTTGAGAATTTCCGTATTCATCAAGGTTTTACCAACATCCGTGCCAAGGATCCTGGCAACACATCGTACTACCATGATAAACGGTGATGGAGGATGCAGATGCAAAGGAGGACATCACTTTCTCAGATTTTTCCTTAGCAATGCCAAAGAAGCAAATCTGGATGATCGACCCAGAGACATTTAGCACTCCGCTTCTAATGTTCTCCTTGATGTACTAGGTACCACGGTCAATGCTTAAAAGCATCAACATGGCCATCAAGTAAAGGCCAGACTTCGGGAGCACAAAAATCCATAAGGAACAACTTGTGGAATAAGTCATACCACATCCTCATGGAGAAGATGGTCGAATTGCTCGTTCAAGATACTACAATAATAGATCTTCCGGCTAGGTGTTTTGGCCAGAACATCAACCTTGTCAGAACCTACATCATAGATCTTGGAAATGTTCTAGCCATCATATCTGCCTGAGATTCAGATCTGGTTAGAAATAGGATACTTCAGACTCAACATGTCTGAAAAGAAGAGTTGCAACACAAATTGACGAGATGATGTTGCAAGATTCTTGGGAGATGAACTGCGATAGCAAGCTCCAAAACATGAGCTGGTTCTGCTACATACCTGTGAACACGCTGTCCAAGACAAGCATGACCACATAGTAGTCTTACAACAAGCACTACCGAGTTCTGGTTGGGAACCATCAGCTTGGTAACAAAGTCTTGTGCATGACTTAGGATTAGCACAACAACTCCTTTTCCTTGAGCAAGTCAATCAGTGGCTTGGTGTGCTAGAGAATACATATGGAGTGAAGGTAATTAATCTACCAAACCATAGAATACTTAGCACGTATGCATGACTGATTTGGGATTATTCCAAAGGAAACAAAACAAACTTTCTCGAATTCACGGCGGCAATTTACATCAAATGCACGTGAATCAAAGGAGGTCACTTCTTTCATCCAAACATATACTTCATGAACGGGGCATGAAGAAAATGCTTACACAAGTTTCCAACACTAGCTGGATGTTCAACACAAATCATGGAGGAGACAAAATGCTGCTGATGGGCTCAACAGCGACTCATCGGAATTTCCATAGCACTGGACTTCCACCATTATGTGAACAATGTGATAGTATTGGTCAGACCAAAAGATGTAATGGTGTATGCTCGAGGAGTCAACCACGAGTAAGAAAACATTATGAATATCGTTGGTTCTAACTTGATTTGACGATAGCCCACACTCAAATCAAGGTTTGGACAAGACGGTAGATTCAACAACCGATCACGAGGAACAATCGATGAAGATATCATCTCTCATCAACACACACACGAACACAAGGATATCCCTTTGAATATGAACTAAGTGGGACAAGCTTTCATCTTCCAACTCTCCAAGTTATTGTTTAGCTTATTGAACTAGTTCACGGGTATCTAACACAGAATCTTGGAGAATGGGTGGTTTATTGGAAAACCAACTTGATCACGAACTCAACATATCGGCCAGCGGACGACCTGGTGATACTTCCGTGAAGATATCCGAAAAATCATGAACCACCGAAATGTTATTAAGCTCGGGAGCAATATTGCTTTCGAGGCAAGATGATATGATCAAAAGGGTGAGGGATTGACACAATCCTTACTCATTGATCGAAGAGTGCACCATAATTAAGGACTAGGTAGCATGATCATTCTTAGGATGATGACTGAATAACCAGCACGCTAAGAATGAGAGTATTGTCCATTAACTACCAAGTAACGGAGTTGCTAGGAATATTGATTTCACACATCACAGTTCACTTTTCGGCATTCTGGTCACAACAACACAAAGACCAAGGAATGAATAATGATGGCGAGAAGTATTACTGTACCAAGAATTCATGAGATGGTGTGCAATTCCCATGACATTCTTAATATAAAGATGGTAATACTCCAAGGTAGAACAGAACAAAAACAGGATTGACATTTTGATCTGTGGAATACAACTACTTTGACCCAATCCCAGATATGGATGAGGTACTGGAGTTTGTTTCTCCTAGTCATTTTAGAATAGAATGGCTTGACAGACCACAAGAGTAGAAGGCATCGATAACACGGATGGACAACTACTCTTGACCAACAATTGACAGACGAAGGTCAGAAGACAACTAAAGAGGGGACAACTCAAAGGAACATATCACTTTCTGAGTTGTGGATGCATAGATTTAGTATGTCAAACAAGTTCAACATATTTCTTCCAGATAATCCATGCAGAAAGGTAGGACTGGCAGATTCACAATGCAGAATGGAGAACTGATCAAGAGCACTCTTATTGTGATGTTTTGGTTCAACAAGGAACTTCTGCCATAAGTAGTTCATGGTATTGGAAGGAGGATTTACCACGGACCTCGAGGACTATCGCAAAGGTTACTAATATCCTAAAGGAACTAGCAACACTATCAACATGAAGTAAGTAGGGTGAATCTCGGGTTCAGAAACCCAGGAGTAGACTAGCTACTACTAAGTAGCATCACAGGATGCTCTCGAGAATGGTGGCCAGAATCATCACACTGGGAATATAAAGCATGGCTAGATTATGGGTGGTTCTCTAAGATGCCTAGGGTCATAATAATGGCTCCAACATATATGTCGAGGCAATAAAGTACCTCAACTCACCAATTAGTGTGGTTGAACTGGCCCAAAGGGACATCAGGAACGAAAAGAAGGAATTTGCAAATGCATCAGACTATTTAGAAACATGGGATGAATCGGATAGCATAACGGCTATAAATGCTCAAAAAGATTTGAGACATCCAGCAAAATGCTGGTATAACCACTCAACATCACAATATCAAGGTCCGAGACCCACTGACAATACACAGAAGTAGTAGGAACTGAACTGAGGCCTGAAACCACCAATCCTATAAGTCTATGGATTAGTAACTCGTCATCCTAATAGATTGATGAGAAGGCCTAGTTCTTAATCCCCGTAGAAAGGAAGAGGATGACTCAGATCAGAAGGTCATGAGGATAAGGAGTAAAAAGAGCCTTACGTTCCCTCCCACAATCAATTCCCCTACATAACTAAAGCATTTCTAGACTCAACTTCAACCAGTTTGGCTTGGTAATCCTACAGGCAGTCAGGCTCTGATACCAAAGCTGTCAGGACCCCAATTCCAAGTCACATCAATCTAGCCGGTAACACCTCATATCACTTTGCGGCCTCACGCATGGTATTCCCACGGGTGTCGCCTTACCATGGTCCGAGACCGTTTGCGCCTTTTGGCTCACGTATATGATAGTGTCGCTAGCATCCATATGACAGAGAACCTGGGCCGACATGACTAGTTGTGAACCCAAAGTGGCACTAACTTACGGGGACATGCATACATGAATCAACATCGAGCATGTCGGTCAGAGCGTGCGAATCCGGGCTGTAGCGCTGGGCTAACAGGACTCCGGGAACCCGGGCTGTAGCAGGCTAGGCAGTACTCCGGATGTCACCGCATGACATTTCCCCGAAGGGACAGACATAGGAACAAAGTGAAACACATGCCGGCCAATCAAGTGTTCCGGAGCAGTAGTGCGGGGCTAGCAGGACTCCGGTAAACCGGGCTGTAGCGGACTACTATGGCTCATGGAAGCACAAGACTACATTTCCCCATAAGAGAGGCTACCAAGGATAAACAACTAGGTTGTCGGATCCCACACATACCAAGCATTTCAGTCATACACATAATATGCTCGATATGTGTAAATACAACATGGCATCACAACAAAACTGTACGACTCAAAATATTTGTTCAAAAGGCTCCGATGAGCGAGATATTACAAACATGGGTCTCATGACCCAACAATCAAAGCATACAAATCAAAGCACATGCGGAAGCTTAACATGTCTGGGTACAGACATCTACAAATGAAAAAAAGTTGAGAAGCCTGACTATCTACAAGACACTGCCGAGGGCACAAGATCGTAGCTGAGGTATCAAGCTAAATGTCGAAGTCCACACGGAACTAATAGCGAGACTGACGTCTCTCTGCAAAACATAAAATAGTCAAACGTGAGTACAAATGTACCCAGCAAGACTTACATCAGAACTAACTACATATGCATTGGTATCAACAAAGGGGGTGGTGGAGTTTAATTGCAGCAAGCCAGCTTCGACTCAGTGGCTAACCTGAACTACGACTGCAAGTAACTCTTTTGAGGTGGCGCACACGAGTCCACAAATTCACCATACCAATACACCACTATGGATCCGCTCCCATCTCCATGCGAGAACGCCATCCATAGCACTCACGCTTATCTTGCGAGTTTTAGAGTATCCACTTTCACTTGTCTATGAACTATGCAAGGGGTCCAATTTTCCATATCCGAGGAATCCGGCTATTCGAATAGATAATGATAACCCTGCAGGGGTGTACTTCTTCACACACGCTCTCGCCACTTACCACCATGTACACGTCGTGTATCTCGGCAACCTTCAAGGGGAAGCCTGGTGAGGGAGTCGGCCACGACCTGACTAACCACACAAGTCTCTCGTCCAGGTTTATCGCCTATTCGGGCTCCATCCGCAAGGAGATCCGGCCGGGGTGTCGCTCACGGCCCCAAACGATGTGTGCAGCGTTCCCAAGCCCACCATCTGGGTGCCACTTGGTACACCGTGCCACTGTGCCTAGTCTGTCCCAAGCCCACCTGTACCAGGTGCCACTTGGTAGACTACTAACACTACCTACAAACACTAGAAACTAGTTGCAACTCCTAGACAGAGATCGAGTTGATTAATAAGCCGAGAGGGGCCGAGTTACCGGAACCCAATGTGTGGTAGTAACTGTTCATGGATCACAAACACAGAACTCAGTTCCTGAGGACGGTTGCAATGAGACAACCCACCATGTACTCCTACATGGCCTCTCACCGCTACCTTTACCAAATCGTGTTCACACACTTAGATCTCAACGGTAGGACATGTTCACCACGTTCCAATTCATTCCTGATGAATCAGACCTGACTCAACTCTAAGCAATAGCAGGCATGACAACAAGCATGAATGAGTAGGCACATCAGGGCTCAAACAATTCCTACAAATGCTAGTGGGTTTCATCTATTTACTGTGGCAATGATAGGTCATGCAGAGGAAAGGGGTTCAACTACCGCAGCATGTAACAGTTGAATCGTTGTTGTCGTAATGCAGTAAAAGAGAGCAGGAGCGAGAGAGTGGGATTGTACCGGAATGAACAAGGGGGTTTTGCTTGCCTGGCACTTCTGAAGATAGTACAGTTCTTCATCGGTGTCATCGAACTCATCATCGGAACCACGTCTATCGAGAGGGTACAAATACCAGCAACAGAGAAAGAAACACAATCAATGCAATGCACAATATGATGCATGATCATGACATGGCAATAATGTTATGATTTGCACTAATGCTTCTAGCAACAATTTAAATGAAGTCCATATGGACCAAGGGTTCATATGCAAACTCCATATTTAGCATTTAAAATGCCATTATCATGTTTTCACTTATACAGTGGGTACAAGTTGGTTGATCATGCATGAAAGCGGCATAAATGGATAGATTGGATTTTCCTGATAATTTTTCATATATAAAACTTTTCATTTGGAGTTGCGGTTTAATTTCTATGATTTTTCAAAGTTTTCGATATTTTCTGAAATTTCCTCGATTATTTTTAATCCAGAAAATTATTAACTGCATCAGCATTGTGCAAGCATGACATCAGTGAGTCAATTGAGGCTGACCAGGTCAAACCTGACCAGTGGGTCCAAGTGGTCAGCGACTCAATGGCTAATCTAAATTAAAATTAAGCTAAACTAATTAGTAAGGGGGTTGGCCCCATAGGTTAGTGTCTCAACTGCTTAATAGGGTAATTAGCACTAATATTTTGCCTAACCTAAAATTAAACTGGGGAGGGGCCCATGTGTCAATGAGATAGAGAGTTAACAGGGGGTTATTTAACTTAACCGTGTTTTAAACAGCAGTGGTCCCACATGTCATACACTAGGGGTTAATTAACCGAGTGATTAGCACCTAACCTAATGCTCCAATTCAGCTCTAATCAGCGCTTAGCCGCCAGCGTAAACAGGGCACGGCGAGGTCGCTCGTCCAGCCAACTCCGGCGATGGGAGGTTGCGCGGCCGGGTGTGTTGCAACATCCGCAGCAGGGCGCGTACGATGGTGGTGGTGGCTGGAGCTGATGCGGGCTGTAGCGGCGCCGGTGATGAGCTTTGCAGCGGAGATGCTCGGGCTTGGCCGGGGCGCGGGGCTGCAGCTTTCTAGCGAGCAGGTTGAGCGGCGCAGGAGCACCAAGGGAGCTCCTGGAGCACTACTGTGTGCTCGGACGTGAGCAGATCGAGCTCAGGCCACGGCGGCGATGAGACACGACGGTGGAAGCTCTCGGCGATGGCGGGAATCGAGCTATCGGGCCAAATCCACCACGGGGTATGAGGGGAAAGAGAGAGGGGCTCACAGGGAGTCGTATGGAGGTCTTGTCAGGCTCAGGGACGAACTACACACGACGAATCGGGCGGCGGCATCCGGCGGCTGAAGGTGGGAGATGATGGCGAACCCGGCATTCCAGCGCTTCCCTGTTCGTGTCCGCTGATGAGGCGACTCAGAGGAGCTCGGCGGAGTCGAGGGACACGGTAGTTGGGCGAGTGGACGATGGGGAGCGCACTGGCAGTGAACGGCGGCGAGGCGGGGCTCTCGGTTCTCTTGGGGACGGGCGCTAGGGAGAGGGAGGTGTCCAGAGGAGAGAGGGGAGAGGGAGAGAGAGCTCTGGGCATCTCCCTGGAGAGGGGAGAGGGATGGGGGCACGCGGGACAGCGCGAAGCAGGAGGTGGCGTCGACGCGCGCGCGTCCAGCACGCAGCTGCTTTGGTCGGCAGGGGTTGAAGACGACTGGCAAGCTACTGGTGGGCTGGGCCAGCCAGCTGGGCCGGCCAGGTAAGTGGCTAGGCTTCTCTCTCTCTGTCCTTTTCTATTTTTCTTCATGTTTTGTTTTGTTTTTTTTGTCTTTTGCCACTGTTTTCAAATTCAAAACAGAATCCAAACAGTGCCAATAAACCTTTGAATATTTTTATGTTGCTAACTGGATTGTTCCCGATGCACATAAAATATTTCAAAGTTATTTGAATATATATTCTATATATTAAGAATATAGATCCAAATTCAAATACAATATGATTTAAATTCAATGTCCCAAAATATTCCATAGAATTGTTCCAGAATTTTGGATTGATGTATAGCTCTCTCCAAAATTACCAACACTATTTTTAGGGCATTTTGGCTTCACTAAATGCATTTTCAGGGTTCTTGCCCTTTATTTAAAATTTTGAGGCTTCCACTTTCCTCAATTCAAGTTTCATATGAATTTAAACATGATGACATGAAGATCAAGCAAAGACTACAGGGGCTGAGCTAGGCCTATGACATCCAGGTCCGTCGCCTTCGCACGGTTTTCTTCCTCAAGAAGCTGGTAACGGTCGGCGGCATCTTTCAACTCAATGGCCATCTTGGCTATCCTTTCCTTGCTCTGGCGATGCGCGGACTGTTCGGCCCACAGCTCTTCGGCCGCCCTTAGAGCAGCCGCATCGCTATTCCTTGCTTGTTCCTTGGCTCGGGCAAGCTCTACCCAAAGGGTCTCCATGGTGGCAGCTCCATCTGCAGTCACAACATATTAAAGATATTGGCATCCTTCACCTCTTACTATGCGTTGATCACCGAATAAATCACTTACCATGTGCCTCGTCAAGCCGCTTGTTGACAAGCACGATGTCGGCATCTGCCGCATCAAGTTGCCGCTTTAGCTCGGCAAACCCATCGGTCCGGCTAGCCACCGGAGCTTCAGCCACCTACACATAAAGGAGGTCTAGTCATTACCTGGGACTATGATCCTCTGTTTGTCGCTGTTTTTGATGACAACCAGAGTCTCAGGGGCTACTATCTGCATAGGGCACAACTAACGTGTGCGGTACTGTCAAAAACATACACCATTTCACGTACCTCAAAGCCTTTCAGCAGACTCATAAAAGCTTCATGCAAGCCGCTTTTAGCGGATGAAATCCTTTCAATTACTGTATCCATTAGCGTACGATGCGGTTCTGAGATGGCCGCTTGCTCCAGAAGATCCTTCGGTGCGTCCGACCGCACATTGCACGGTTCCGAACTCTTTCTGTCGCTCTCTTTAGGAGCCGAATACTGAGGACTCTGGGTGGCCAAGGGATTAAAAGAAACCCTCCGCGACGACACTTCAGGAGAAACCCTCCACGACGACACTTCAGGGTCGCCCGCCTCATGAGGCAGGGTGGCAGGGGGAGGTGTTTCGCTCTCCATCATCTCCGGAAGAAGATCCCCTGAAGACGAACTCTGTCGAGAAGGGCTACGATCCGAACTACAAGATATAAGCTTCGGTTATTGTCTTCAGAAGTAAGGTAGGATATTTTCACTATTAAGTACTTGTCGATTACTTACAGCTCGGTAGAGGGCTGATTCCCTTGTGGACATTGTGCGGCAAGGGTACCCCCCGAGGAAGGACCCTCTGGTGAAGATTTCTTCCCCCGTTTGGAAACCTCTGATTCTGGATCTTCAGAGGTGGTCCTCTTCTTTCCTCGGGGAGAGGGAATGTCAGATTCTTCTCCCTGGTTATCCTCCTTCACGGAGGCGCCCATTCCCTTGGTTGGGACGAGTAGTGAGCGAGGCTCTCTTTCGGCCTCTTTATTCCCCCTTTATCTTCTTTCGAGGGCACTTGATAAGGCGCCGGCTCCAGCATTCTATCTAGTACTGGATTGGCCAAGCCCTCGGGAAGGGGGGTCAGACACCTGATCATCTTCGCCTTTGTTATCCATTCTTGGTCAAAGAGCGACTTTTCAGAATGATGTTATGATGAATAAGAGAAATAGTGTGTTCGGCCATGGGATTACTTACTTGGGTATCCGGGCGATTACAGCTCAGACCCGCATCCTCGGTGGTGTCCGGACACTTTATTCGTGATCCGAAGAACAACTTGTACATCTCCTCGAGCGTCATGCCGAGGAAGTGTTGAATGATTCATGGTCCCTCCAGGTTGAACTCCCACAAACGGAGAGGTCTACGTTTGCAAGGCGGGACCTGGCGAACTAGCATGATCTGCATCACCGTGACTAGGTTGACGTCTCTCTCAATGAGATCTCGGATGCGAGTCTGCAATATCGGTACATCCTTTACTGGACCCCAGTTTAGCCCCTTGCTGATCCATGACGTCAATTGTGGTGGGGGGCCCGAGCGAAAGGCAGGTATGGCTGCCCACTTGGCACTCCGGGGAGCTATGATATAAAACCACTCCCACTGCCACAAACTGGACACCTCTAGGAAGGAACCCTCTGGCCATGGAGCATCAGCGCTTTTGCTTATTACGGCACCTCCACACTCTGCGTGCCGCCCCTCGATCATCTTCGGCTTCACATTGAAGATCTTGAGCCACAGGCCGAAGTGAGGGGTAATGCGGAGGAAGGCCTCACATACGACGATGAACGACGAGATGTGAAGGAGGGAATCCGGGGCCATATCGTGGAAATCCAGCCCATAATAGAACATGAGTCCCCTAACAAAGGGATCCAGAGCGAGGCCTAGTCCTCGGAGGAAGTGAGAGACGAACACAACACTCTCGTTGGGTTCGGGAGTGGGGATGACCTTCCCTTGGGCGGGCAGCCTGTGCGAAATTTTGGCGATCAGATATCTGGCCTCTCTCAGCTTCTTGATGTCCTCCTCTGTGACAGAGGAAGGCATCCACCGACCCTGAAGGTTGGATCCGGACATGGTTGAAGGTCCGAGGCGCCTAACCTGAGCCTGGGGTATTGGAACTCGAGGTGGGGGAAGGATTCGATTGAGCGCGAGAGGAAAAAGGGACAGGTCTTGGCCTCTTTATAAAAAGGGTGAATGTCAAGCGTCCTCCTCGCGGCCGTTTTGGACTCGCCTAAAATCAAGGAGTCATACCAACGGGCACGAGTGGGTTACCCACATCCGTATTGATGAGAATCCCGTAATAAGGGGGACACGATCTCTGCTTCAACAAGACGTGTCAAGAAAACCGCCTCACGATATGTGCGGTGCTGGTTTAGAAAAATGGTTCAAATAATGACCGGGCCATGACGTAATGTCGTGCTGTCAAAACGTGTCAGTAGATTAGATTTGTGGAAATATTATTCTCTCTACGGTGGTATGTGGAACTTGTTTTGCAGAGCCGGACACTATCCTTGTGTTCAAAATCTCCCATGGAGTATTCGGAGGAGGAACCCGCCTTGCAATGCCGAAGACAAATACTGCGCGCCGGACTCATCGTCATTGAAGCCTGGTTCAGGGGCTACTGAGGGAGTCCTGGATTAGGGGGTCTCCGGACAGCCAGACTATATCCTTTGGCCGGACTGTTGGACTATGAAGATACAAGATTGAAGACTTCGTCCCGTGTCCGGATGGGACTCTCCTTGGTGTGGAAGGCAAGCTAGGCAATACGGATATGTAGATATCCTCCATTGTAACCAACTCTGTGTAACCCTAGCCCCCTCCAGTGTCTATATAAACCGGAGGGTTTAGTCCGTAGGACAAGATACAATCATACCATAGGCTAGCTTCTAGGGTTTAGCCTCTACGATCTCGTGGTAGATCAACTCTTGTAATACTAATATCATCAAGAACAATCAAGCAGGATGTAGGGTATTACCTCCATCAAGAGGGCCCGAACCTGGGTAAACATCATGTCCCCTGCCTCATGTTACCATCCGCCTTAGACGCACAGTTCGGGACCCCCTACCCAAGATCCACCGGTTTTGACACCGACAAGGACCCCGTGGTGTTGGCTCTGGATCGATGAACAGGACCCCGATCGATCGAGCCAGTTTGGGCTGGATGAACAAGACCCCGTGGAGGGCTGGATGAACAGGACCACCCCGTGCAGGGCTGGATGAACGGTACATGGTGGAGGGATGGATGAACAGTAGCCCATGGAGGGGTGGTTGAACAGGAGCCCATGGAGAGGGCTGGTTGAACAGTAGCTGGTGGAGTAGTGCACGGTGGAGGCTGGATGAACAGGAGCCCGTGGATGAATAGTCGCAGGTGGAGGCTGGAGGAGGTCGACGGTGGATGAACAGTAGCCCGTGGATGCTGGAGGGGGTCGACGGTGGAGATGAACAGTATCATGTGCAGTCCCGTTTTGCGGTACGCCACACCCCTCCCGATGAACAGGACCCCTTTTCGACCATAGCGCTCCAACACAAGTCCGTTTCCTCCATTTTGCGGTGCGCCACACCCCTCCTTGAAAGTGCGTTATATCGACTAGAGGGGGGTGAATAGGCGATTTTATGAAAGTATTCAAAATGTGGAACTTATGAAAACAAACGATAGAAATAAACCTATTACCATGCAGCGGAAGGTAGACTACACTAGACAAGCCATAGTCAAGTATTCAATGAAGTGAAAGCACAATGACTTAATAGCAGCAATGTAGTAAGGATCAGGTAGGAAGATATTATGAAGCCATACAGAGCATGCAGTCACTCAGTGAAGACAAAAGATAGTGCGAACATACAATGACTTCACAAGGAGCAACAGTAAGTAAAGGGAAGGGAAGATGAAACCAGTGACTCGTTGAAGACAATGATTTGTTGGACCAGTTCCAGTTGCTGTGACAACTGTACGTCTGGTTGGGGCGGCTAGGTATTTAAACCTTAGGACACACAGTCCCGGACACCCAGTCCTGAACACGCAGCTCAGGACATGCAGTCCTCACCGTATTCCCCTTGAGCTAAGGTCACACAGACCTCGCCCAATCACTCTGGTAAGTCTTCAAGGTAGACTCCCAAACCTTCACAGACTTCATTCACCGGCAATCCACAATGTCTCTTGGATGCTCAGAACGCGACGCCTAACCGGCTGGAGGATGCACAGTCCTCAAGTGTAATAAGTCTTCAGATCACACAGGCAAGAAGACTTAAGTGATGCCCAATTCTCTCTGGCTCTGGGTGGTTAGGGCTTTATCCTCGCAAGGAATTCTCTCTCAAAGGCTTCGAGGTGGGTTGCTCTCAAACGACAAAAGCCGTATTCTCAATCTAAGCAGCCAACCGTTTATGGTTGTGGGGGGTGGGCTATTTATAGCCACTTGGCAACCCAACCTGATTTGTCCGAAATGACCCTGGGTCACTAAGGAACTGACACGTGTTCCAACAGTCAGATTTCAAACTCACACGGCAACTTTACTTGGGCTACAAGCAAAGCTGACTTGTCCGACTCTGGACAAGATTCGCTCTCATAGTCTTCACTCGAAGACATAGGTGTTTTTGGTTAGGCATCACTTCAGTCATTCTGACTGGTTCTCTTGGACCCCACTTAACAGTATGGTGGTTCCTATGACTCAACACAAAAGAAAAAGAACTACGAAAGATCTAAGTCTTCGAGCTCCATAGGCTTCATGTGGTGTCTTCTCTTGTCATAGTCTTCAATGTGAATATCTTCATATACCACCTTTGACTTCAATGTCTTCATACATTTTTAGGGGTCATCTCTGGTAGGGAAACCGAATCAATGAGGGACTTCTACCTGTGTTATCCTGCAATTCTCACAAACACATTAGTCCCTCAACTAGGTTTGTCGTCAATACTCCAAAACCAACTAGGGGTGGCACTAGATGCACTTACAATCTCCCCCTTTTTGGTGATTGATGACAAACTAGTTGAAGTTTTCAACGGGGAATATAATCTGTGAAATTGTAAAGGATAAGGAATTGTCTTCATAAGTTGCAAGGGCTCCCCCTGAAGATGTGCATATAGGTAATTTGCTTTTGGAATGCAAATGCACATGGCAGGTTGTACTTGTGGAGATCCACTTCAACTTATGATGATAATCCACTATGCATGTGAAAGTATATGAAGATAATGACATGCATAATGGAAAATGGACGTCTGCAGAATGATCTAAGTGCGGAATTTATCGTCGCACATGCGGAATTTATCATCGCAAAACAAAGTGGCAGATAAGTAGCAGACGACCATCGAGTTTAAGTGTTACAACTCAAAGAACCAAATGTAGCAAAACGAGAGTTGTAAGCACGAAGCAAAATATAAAGCACCCGCCCATATGGACCCGCTTGAAGACTATCAACCTCATATGCTTCTCCCCCTTTTGTCAGTAAGGACCAAAAAGGTTTGAAGACATAGAGCATCTACTCGTTCCCAGGCGGAGTAGGTGAAGTAGCAGGGTCGTTGGTTGTGTTTGGCGGTACTGAAGAGCTTGGAGCATAGTTGACGCGTGCTGAAGGAGGTGGTGGTGAAGTAGCATCATCTTCATCCTCGATAACTCTGGCAGTCACTGTTGCAGCAGATGAAGAGAACTCAGAGTCTTCAAGGGATGGAGTTCCTAGCAGCACAGCTCTTCGAGGAGGTGTGGAGTCGAACTTGAATCACTCGGTGAAGCCATCCTCTTGGAGATCATCTTCAGAACACATCATTGTTAGCCCTTTCCATGTACGGCGACAGGTTTCATGGGCAACGAAAGCATTCTTGGTGGCAAGATTGCGAATGCGATTAACTTCCACCAAGAGGCTTTTCATCTGACGCTTCAGCCAGTCATGATGCCTATCCTGTTTCTGATGAAGAGCCACAAGAAGCTCTCAGTCGTTGAGAACACGAGTGCGCTTCTTGGGTCTTGGAGCAGTTGTACTATCAGTGGCTTCAGTAGACGCAGGGTGTGGTGCACGTGTAGTGCTAGCCAAAGGATACACCCGAGTGACTGCTTCAACTCCTTCAATGTTCTGTGAGAAACTCTGATGCTCTGCATTCTGAAGACTTAGAGGTTCCTTTGCAGGCTCAGGATAGATGGCTTCAGTAGAGATATCCACATCAGGCAGAAAAATCCTATGATTGCGAACAGATGGATGATATGAGATATCGCAGTGAAGTTTAATTAGCCGCATTACCCATGGGGCGTAGAACTTCAAGCCAAACAGATCAAAGCCTGATGCAGCAAGTTGGCGGATGAATAAGTCCTGTGCATTGAAGTATTTTCCATGAAGAATATAGAAGACCAAAGTCTTCATTGCACCCTCAAGCTTGGCATTTGGAGAGTGCCCTTTGATGGGCCAGAGAGTTCGCCCGATGATGTGATAGATGGTTCGTGGCAGATACTCAAGGTCTTCAACGAAGAACTCTGTTGGATAAGCAGCATCTTGGGGCAATGGCTTCATCATGCTGAGCATCTGACTCATATCAGGTTCCGGCCTCTTAAAGATGCTCTCAATAGCTTCACTATGCAGCTGACAGCCATGCTCGTAGAGATCACCAGGAGTGGGCAAACCAGTGAGCTCAATGATGTCAAATGCATTGGCTTCATGATGAACATTTCCGGTCATCCACTTCAGGACCCAAGTCTTCGGATCTCTGTTGTACCCGCGTATGTGAAGTGTGGCATAGAATTGGAGCAGCAGCTCTTCATTCCAATGCTCTTGGTCAGTAACGAACGGTAGCAATCCAACTTCCTTGAAGCAATCCAAAGCTTCTTCCAGACAAGGCAGACCAGCTATGGCTTCAATGTCAAGGCACTTGTGTGGGAAGATGCGACCTTGGTTGTAAAGAATGCATGAGTAATAGCTTCACTGAGGATAGCTCCAGAACCGATCAGATGATATCCTTTCCCTTGAGTAGGGGTTCCTGGAGCTATCGAAGAATGTGTTGTCTGCCCTGAAGCCATTGATATTGAAGGAGCCAGGTGCTGATGCAGGACCTGGGAACCTTGGCAATCTTGGGATTGGCTTCTGTACCTGAGGCCTGTGCTCAATATGATAGTCGAACTGTGGACCGGCAGCAGACTCAGGAACAGAAGTGACGGGATCAGTGGCTTCGTTGTCTTCTTTTTCCGTTGGGGAGGGCTCCACATTAGCTTCATTGGTGGTTGTGGCAGCCGCAAGATTTTCATCCTCCACTTGACGAGCTGGAGGGTCGGTCACAGGCACGTTCTCCTTGAGAACTACTTCTTGTTGGGACAGGGGAGTGGGAACTTGTGGGACTTCTTCTTCCGCGGGTGATGCGGCCGGATTGTCTTCAGCAGAGACTTGAGGCCTTGGACCTTTGCGAAGCCTACGCAATGTGGGCGACGCCTGTGGAGTTAGAGTGGGCTGGGCCTCATAGTCTTCTTCCTCTTGAGGGCGATCCGCCCATGAAGCATCCTGTGCAATTGGCGTCGGTGGACGACCAATGCTGATGAGTTCGCTGTTCTGAGGAAGGACTGCACCATCTTCTACATTGTCATGTTGACCAATGTCTTCAGCAGCAATGGGATCAGCTGCTGGAAAGTCTTCAGCTTCATGAGCCTCTGTGGAAGCAGGCTCATGGATGGTCATTTGGCGTTCAGCTTCAGGATAGACCATAGAAATGGGTTCAACTATCAAGGGCTCTGTGGGAGCTTCCTGATCTTTCTTGGTCTTCCTCTTCTTCTTGGAGGGGGCAGTTGGAGAGGCTTCAGAATGTTTCCTCTTCCTAGCTTCAGCCTCAGCAGTCCTTGTCTTCTTGAGCTCTGAAGCTGTTGACCGGCTTTTTGGCTTCGAGCCAGTCATTTTAGTTGGGAAGACAATAGGAACTGCTTCCTGCCTTGGTGCGTCAGGTTCAGCCGTAGCAGGCTTCTTCTTCTTCTTTGCAGCCATCCTGGGGTCGATGCCAGGACGCCCAAGGGCCTTGCGCTTCTCAGCCTCATTGTAGGCTTGCACACATCTGTCAGCCAGAGTCTTCATGCGCTCACGCGAACCCTGAGCTTCTGCATGTTTCTTTACAAAGGCTTCCTTGAGCTCGTGCATCATACTCTTGAAGTTCTTCACTCCCTACACGCTGAGCTTGGCCATATGCTTCTTGAACTGAGCCTTTTCATAGTCAATCTTTTGCTTCAGTTCAACAATGCGCTAGGCAATAGCGAGTTCTGAAGCAATGGCGCCTTGGAAGGCGACACTGAGGCCAATTGGTAGCTGCAGATCTTCAAAGCTGATGTTTGGCGTGTCAAACCACTCATCAATGAAGTTGTGGATGATGGTCACATCAAAGAGAGGCAGATCATTGAAGATTTCTACTTCTTCTTTGCTCTTGATGAGTTGCTCAAGAGCGTCATCTGCTAGATCTTCATCACTTGACAGATCAATGTCGTCATTGCGCAGAATGGCAGCAGCAGTTAGCTCTTGTCCGGTGTGAGGCAGAGGCATCTTGACTTTCTGGGGCTTGGAGATGCGAGATAAGTCTTCGGACTGCACACTGTCTTCAGGAGGTGCAGTTGCCAGTGGCTTCGCCCTTGAGATTTTTGGTGAGGGGGCAGGCTTTGAAGCTTTAGGCTTCTTCATCTTCTTTCTCTTCGGCGTTGCAGGAGCTTCTTCTGATTCAGCGTCAGCTGCAGGCTCATTCACAGCAGTCCCTTGAACTAAGATGCGGGTGATGAGGCCTTCAAGGTTGGAGAAAGGACCGATGGCATTTGGTTCTGCATCTCGTGTGCCATCTGCCCTTGGTGCTGAGGGACCAGGGTTGAAGTCTAACCCCAAAGTCTTCTTGTTCTGCTTTGCTGAGTTCTGGGCAAACTGGAAGTTGCGCTTGAACAGATTGTCGTCACGACACCATAGTAGTGAAGATGGGTGTGCATCAGCTGGCTGTGGCCCACGGACCATGCAGGGATAGAAGCCTTGAGCAATGGCTTCATCTCTGGACCTGGGTAGAAGATTCTTGTATTGGATGTCTCCCCACGGTCTCTTGATGGCATTTTTCTCAGCATATTCTTGGGTTACAAATCGGTATTTGAACCATTGTTCTGCCCAATATCTTCGAATCCATTGGATTCGGGTCTTGTGCTGATTGTAATCCTCTTCAGGATCTGTCTTGTACAGTTCTGAGAGTTCATCTGGCAGATCTCTGGATGTTTCTCCATGACGCTTTCTGCCACCCTTCCTTGCTACTTTCTCTGAAGCCATAAATTTTAACTTGAAAGGCTTCAACACATTCAAAGGCTTCAAAGGTTTTCGCTTGCTGGACCAACAGGAACTGGCTTCGGGAGAATTAATGTGATGCTGTAAGAATTCTGCAAATGAATGCAGACTATGAGAACCAAAGGATTCTCCCACGGACATGTACCTGTGACAGCATTAAGGTGCGAGGGAAGGGGAAGAGGTCATATGCATTCTTAGAAGATTTTGAAGATAAATCAGTTTAGAAGACATTGACCTCATTTTGCGAAGACGTTCACTCATAGATAAGGAGTTGGTTCCAGATTTGTACGAATCCACAGATCAGTACAAGTGAGGAATCTAACTACTTTGTGAAGCATAAGTGAATATACTAGGCATGTTATGAGATGCAGTATGAGAGAGATCTAACTTGTGTGAATAGAAACTGCTTGTGGTAGAAAGTGACAAATCCATAGGATCAGCGGTGCTGTAAAAAGGAAGTTTTATTTACCACACTAAGAACTGCTAGATGAAGTGGAAGATGAGGCTGAGCAGTTCGATCTTCCGTGCCCTAACTTGGTGATGGAGGACTCCTACGGCGACGGCGGAGAGGACGATGTCCGCGGTCGGCGTGAAGACGACGTCGGAGAGGTCGCGGCAGCGAAGCGCTTCGTCACCGGCGTCGTCGAGGGCTAGCGGTGGCGCTAGGGTTCGTGCGAGAGTGGAAGAAGAGATAATGACCGCTGTGAAGTGTGTATTTATAGGTACATGGGCGGTACTGCGCTATTACACAGGTGCCCCTGGCGATTCGCATCTGAGGAACACGTGGCCATTATGCGGAATTTTGGGGTTTGTTCCACGTCCCACGCACGCCTTGATTGTCGGGTGGTCGTTCCTACTTCTCTGGGTTTCATGTGGAGGAATGAGCATTGAAAACAGACTTAATGGTCATCTCTATATCTTCTGCTGACAAGGACGCAGAGAAGACATTCGACAGTTTCAATAGAATGCATATGATTTGGAGAGATAGAATTTGAGATAGAAAGCATAGAGAGGTTAGGGTCCGATCACATTCACTTAGTTCAAAAGATTCAGCAATGAAGACATAGCTATAAGTGAATGCTGTAGAGGACAGAACACTAATATATATATATATATATATATATATATATAATTAACATAGTGAAGATAATCATGAAGATATGTTGAGATCGAAGCCAAACCAAATGTGAAGACATTGCAAGGTAACGCCATGAGTGAAACACTTCAAAATAGAACATTTGGTGGTGGCGTTACCCACCGTATAGGAAGTATTAGACCCAGACACGGCGCACAATTATCGTGGCGCTCCGAAGTCAAATTCCACATTAATGTATTCACACTTAGAATGTATGTCTTCATTGATTGAAGATATACTTTACTTCGTGTGTTGCACATCTAAGTCATCAATATGCATAAGGGTTAGGATGTGTGCCTGATCACAGGACATTTGAGGATTCCAGGATATTTAGCTCACGCCGTAACTTGCAAAATCTCTTCTCATCCAAGGGCTTGGTGAAGATATCTGCCAATTGTTCTTTAGTGTTGACGTGTATGATATCAATATCTTCCTTCACAACATGATCTCTGAGAAAGTGATGACGAATTTCAATGTGGTTTGTCTTCGAGTGCTGAACTGGGTTGTTGGCGATCTTGATGGCGCTTTCGTTGTCGCAGTAAAGTGGCACTTGCTTCAGATGAATGCCATAGTCCTTCAGTGTTTGCTTCATCCACAGAAGCTGAGCGCAGCAAGATCCAGCAGCAATGTATTCAGATTCAACAGTGGAGAGAGATACACAGTTCTGCTTCTTTGAAGACCAACATACAAGTGATCATCCCAGAAAGTGACATGTGCCTAATGTAGACTTGCGATAAACTTTGTCACCAGCATAATCAGCATCCGAGAATCCAACCAGATCAAACTCTGAGCCCTTTGGATACCATAATCCTAGAGTTGGGGTGTGAGCCAAATATCGAAGAATTCGCTTCATAGCTAAGTGATGCGACTCCTTTGGTGTCGCTTGAAATCGAGCACACATGCAAACACTAAGCATAATATCTGGCCTAGATGCACATAGATAAAGTAAAGAACCAATCATGGAGCGGTATACCTTTTGATCGAACTCTTTACCATTGTCATCGGGACCCAGATGATGTTTGGCTGGCATTGGTGTTGTGAAGCCTTTGCAGTCTTGCATACCGAACTTCTTCAGGCAATCTTTGAGATACTTCTCTTGAGATATGAAGATGTGTTGCGTTGTTGTCGTATTTGAAGACCGAGGAAGAACTTCAGCTCTCCCATCATGGACATCTGATATTGCTCTTGCATCATATATCCAAACTCTTCACTGTACTTCTGATTGGTGCAGCCGAAGATAATGTCATCCACATATATTTGGCACACAAACAGTTCACCATCATATGTCTTCGTGAAGAGAGTGGGGTCTAGGGAACCAGGTATGAAGCCTTTGCTCTTCAGGAAGTATTTGAGTGTGTCATACCAGGCCCGAGGGGCTTGTTTGAGGCCATACAGTGCCTTGTTGAGCTTGTATACCATGTCAGGATGTTTTGGATCTTCAAAGCCAGGCGGTTGTGCAACATACACTTCTTATTCAACCTTGCCATTGAGAAAAGCACTCTTCACATCCATTTGATATAGAAGTATGTTGTGATGATTTGCATAGGCTAGCAGTATGCGTATGGCTTCAAGTCTAGACACAGGAGCAAATGTTTCATCGAAGTCAATGCCTTCCACTTGATTATATCCTTGAGCAACGAGGCGAGCTTTGTTTCTGACAACTTGACCATGCTCATCTTGCTTGTTGCGGTATATCCATTTGGTGCCTATTATATTGTGCTTCCATGGATCAGGACGCTTAACTAGTTCCCATACATTATTCAGCTCAAACTGTTGAAGCTCTTCTTGCATAGCTTGAATCCATTCAGGTTCCATGAAGGCTTCTTCAACTTTCTTGGGTTCTGTTATTGAGACGAATGCGAAGTGCCCACAGAAATTTGCTAGCTGAGTTGCCCTTGAACGAGTGAGTGGACCGGGTGCATTGATGCTATCAATTATTCTTTCAATCTGCACTTCATTGGCAACGCGAGGATGTACAGGGCGAAGACTTTGCTCTTGCTGATCATTGTCGTTGTTAGAAGGAATGTCTTCAGGCTGAGCATTGTCTTCATGTTGATCAGGTGCTGAGATGATAAGTTCTTCTTCAGGATGAGCTTCAGAAGGTATAATTTCTCCAGTTCCCATTAGCTTGATTGATTCACTGGATGGAACTTCATCTAGCACATTTGGCAGTTACTCTCTTTGTGAACCATTGGTCTCATCGAACCGCACATCCACTGTTTCGACCACTTTGTAATGAAAAAGATTGAAGACTCTGTAGGAGTGCGAATCCTTTCCATATCCAAGCATAAAACCCTCATGTGCTTTTGGTGCAAACTTTGAGGTGTGATGTGGGTCCTTGATCCAGCACCTTGTGCCAAATACTCTGAAGTAACTGACATTTGGCTTCTTGCCAGTAAGGAGCTCATAAGATGTCTTGTTCAGAAGCTTGTGAAGATAAACACGATTGATTGTATGGCATACAGTATCAATGGCTTCAGGCCAGAATTTTCTTGGGGTCTTGTATTCATCTAGCATCATTCTGGCCATCTCAATGAGTGTTCTGTTCTTGCGTTCGACGATGCCATTCTGTTGTGGCGTGTACGGGGCTGAGAATTCATGTGTGATGCCCAAGGTATCAAGATATGTATCAAGGCCAGTGTTCTTGAATTCAGTGCCATTGTCACTTCTGATGTGCTTTATCTTGGCGCCATAATTGTTCATAGCTCGATTGGCGAAGCGTCTGAAGACATCCTGCACTTCAGTCTTGTAAAGGATTATGTGCACCCAAGTGTATCTAGAGTAATCATCAACAATAACGAAGCCATAGAGGCATGTAGTATTAGTAAGAGTTGAGTAATGAGTGGGACCGAAAAGATCCATGTGAAGCAGTTCGAAGGGTCGAGTAGTGGTCATGATTGTCTTCGAAGGATGTTTGGCCCTCGTCATCTTCCCTGCTTCACAGGCACCGCATAAGTGGTCTTTCTTGAACTTGACGCCCTCGATGCCTATGACATGCTTCTTCTTCGCAAGGGTGTGAAGGTTCCTCATGCCAGCATGCCCAAGCCTCCGATGCTAGAGCCAGCATTCTGAAGCTTTTGCTAGAAGACATACGCCAAGCTGTGGTCCTGCTAAGAAATCTACTACGTACAGATCATCTTTTTGATACCCTTCAAACACTAGAGACTTGTTAGATTCCATTAGTACAAGGCAACGATATTTTCCAAATATTACGATCATGTTCAAATCGCAAAGCATTGAGACAGACATTAAGTTGAAGCCAAGGGATTCAACAAGCATGACTTTGTCCATGTGTTGATCCCTTGAGATTGCAACTCTACCTAGACCCAATACCTTACTTTTACCAGTGTCAGCAAATGTGATGTGGCTCTTTTCGGATGGACATAAGGTTGAGTCCATAAAAAGACTTCTTTTGCCAGTCATGTGATTTGTACACCCACTATCAATAATCCATTCTGAAGACGTTGGTGTCGTACCCTATAGTGCAGTTAGGGGGATAGGGTTCACCAAGAGCATTGTCAAGCAAAAACATTTGACGAACCAATGGGTTATGAAAGCTTAGATCCAGATTAGGACTAATAGGGAGAGTAGCAAGCGATTCAGGAACGAAGTACATAGTAAGACCATTCGGGCATTTGATCTTGTGCCCTACAAGATGTTTAAGGTCCCCAGCAATGGCGTCAGACGATTTTGGTTTTCTGCTGGAGACCTTTCCCTGCAAAAGAGAGTTAAGCTTTCTTAGCCACCCACATCTTCAAGGGTGGCTGAGAAGCAATGAGTCGAAGTGCAGCATCTGAGAATTTTGGCTTTGGAGCCCTAGCAAACAGTCTTGCAGGCGGACAATAGTACTCATAAGAATAAGCAGAATAGTTCTTGGTCTTATGAACATGGCGGTTTGATGAACCGCTCTCATATTCATATGCCTGAGTATGGTTTCCCTGCAAAACATTTGCGTTAGTGCGACTCAGGTGAGTCCTCTGTCTGTATGAAGCCTTTGGACCGTATGAAGCCTTTGGTCTGAGGTTTGTCTTCTTCACGTGAGGTGTCATGATGACATTCACAGGAAGATTCTCCAGACACCTTTTCGGAACCCAGATCTTCTTCATAGGCGGTCCATTCCTGCAGTTAGTACCAATGTACCTGGCAAACACTTCACCATTCTGATTCTTAAACAATATATAGTTTGCATCAAAGGATTCATCAATGATAATGGGGTTAGCACAAGTGAAGCCAGATAGATTGGATGGGTCTGCTGAAGGTTCCTTTGCAGCAACCCACATGGTTTTGGGGTATTGCTCAGGTTTCCAGTAAGAGCCATCAGCATTCATTTTCCTTACGAACCCAACACCCTCTTTCCTCGGGTTTTGGTTCAGTATCTGCTTTTTGAGGACATCACATAGTGTCTGATGCCCTTTAAGACTTTTGTACATCCCTGTTTCAAGCAATGTCTTTAACCTAGCATTCTCATCAGCAATAGCAATGGTATCCTCAGCAGAGGGGTTAGTTACCACATCAACAGTTGAAGATATTGCAACAGTAGTAGCAGTAGAACATTCAGCAACAGAAGTAGCATTATCACGCTCAATGCATTTAAGACATGGTGGTTCAAATCCTTCCTGAACGGGACTGATCTGTTTGGCGCGAAGTGACTCATTTTCCTTTTGAAGATCTTCATGAACCGCTCTCAATTTCTCAAGATCTTGTTTCCTTTGAAGATAATCATAGGAAAGCTTTTCATGAGTTGTTGAGAGAGTTTCATGACGACTTTCAAGTTCCTGATACTTAACGTGAAGATTTTTTATGTCTTCAATTAAGGATTCAGATCGAGTCATTTCAGCACCTAACAGATCATCGCTTCTGTCTAACAGTTTTTGAATATGTTCCATAGCTTTCTGTTGTTCAGTTGCAATTTTAGCAAGTGTTTTGTAGCTGGGTTTTGAATTACAATCAGAGTCATCATCACTAGATGTTTGATGGTGAGTAGTGTGTGTGTTTACCTTGGCACCGCGTGCCATGAAGCAGTAGGTAGAAGCAGAGTAGTCCTTGTCATTTGCATCGGTGTCGGTGACGAGGTCATTGTCTTTAGTATTGAAGATGGACTTGGCAACATATGTTGTAGCCAGACTTGCGACGCCTGAATCGGACTCCTCCTCAGACTCCACCTCCGCCTCCTCAGAAGCAGACTCCTCCTCTAAATCCATTTCCTTGCCAACAAACGCATGTGCCTTGCCAGATGAGCTCTTTTTGTGTGATGAAGACTTTGAGGAAGACTTGGACGAAGACTTTGAGTATTTCTTCTTCTTCTTGTCATCAGAGTCATATTCCTTGCTCTTCTTCTTCTTTTTGTTCTCATTGTCCCATTGTGGACACTCAGAGATGAAGTGGCCAGGTTTCTTGCACTTGTGACATGTTTTCTTCTTGTAGTTGTGAGCAGAAGCTTCATCATTCCTTGAGCTTGATCGGGAAACTTTCTGAAGCCTTTCTTCTTGGTGAATTTTTGGAACTTCTTCACAAGCATAGCAAGTTCCCTTCCAATGTCTTCAGGATCATCAGAACTGCTGTCAGATTCTTCTTCAGATGAGGAAACAGCTTTTGCCTTCAAGGCACGAGTTCGCCCATAGTTTGGACCGTAGATATCTCTTTTCTCAGAAAGCTGAAACTCATGTGTGTTGAGCCTCTCAAGTATGTCAGATGGATCGAGTGTCTTGAAATCAGGACATTCTTGAATCATCAGGGCTAGGATGTCAAACGAACTATCAAGTGATCTCAGTAGTGTCTTGACGACTTCATGTTTGGTGATCTCAGTAGCACCGAGGGCTTGAAGCTCATTTGTGATGTCAGTGAGTCGGTCAAAAGTGTGCTGGACATTCTCATTGTCATTTCGCTTGAAGCGGTTGAAGAGGTTGCGAAGGACACTAATTCTCTGATCTCTCTGGGTTGAGATGCCATCATTGACTTGGAGTACCAGTCCCAGACCAGCTTAGATGTCTTCAAAGCACTCACACGGCCATACTGCCCTTTGGTCAGGTGACCACAGATGATATTCTTGGCAGTAGAGTCCAGTTGAACAAATTTCTTGACGTCAGCAGCAGTGACACCTTCTCCAGCCTTGGGAACGCCGTTCTCGATGACATACCATAGGTCGAAGTCAATGGCTTCAAGATGCATGCGCATCTTATTCTTCCAGTAGGGATATTCAGTTCCATCGAAGACGGGGCACGCAGCGGAGACTTTAATTATCCCTGCAGTTGACATAGCTAAAACTCCAGGTGGTTAAACCGAATCACACAGAACAAGGGAGCACCTCGCTCTGATACCAATTGAAAGTGCGTTATATCGAATAGAGGAGGGTGAATAGGCGATTTTATGAAAGTCTTCAAAACATGGAAGTTATGAAGAAAAACGATAGAAATAAACCTATTACCATGCAGCGGAAGGTAGACTACACTAGACAAGCCATAGTCAAGTATTCAATGAAGTGAAAGCACAATGACTTAATAGCAGCAATGTAGTAAGGATCAGGTAGGAAGATATTATGAAGCCATACAGAGCATGCAGTCACTCAGTGAAGACAAAAGATAGTGCGAACATACAATGACTTCACAAGGAGCAACGGTAAGTAAAGGGAAGGGAAGATGAAACCAGTGACTCGTTGAAGACAATGATTTGTTGGACCAGTTCCAGTTTCTGTGACAACTGTACGTCTGGTTGGGGCGGCTAGGTATTTAAACCTTAGGACACACAGTCCCGGACACCCAGTCCTGAACACGCAGCTCAGGACACGCAGTCCTCACCGTATTCCCCTTGAGCTAAGGTCACACAGACCTCGCCCAATCACTCTGGTAAGTCTTCAAGGTAGACTCCCAAACCTTCATAGACTTTGTTCACCGGCAATCCACAATGTCTCTTGGATGCTCAAAACGCGACGCCTAACCAGCTGGAGGATGCATAGTCCTCAAGTGTAATAAGTCTTCAGATCACACATACAAGAAGACTTAAGTGATGCCCAATTCTCTCTAGCTCTGGGTGGTTAGGGCTTTATCCTCGCAAGGAATTCTCTCTCAAAGGCTTCGAGGTGGGTTGCTCTCAAACGACAAAAGCCGTATTCTCAATCTGAGCAGCCAACCGTTTATGGTTGTGGGGGGGGTGGGCTATTTATAGCCACTTGGCAACCCGACCTGATTTGTCCGAAATGACCCTGGGTCACTAAGGAACTGACACGTGTTCCAACGGTCATATTTCAAACTCACACGGCAACTTTACTTGGGCTACAAGCAAAGCTGACTTGTCCGACTCTGGACAAGATTCGCTCTCATAGTTTTCACTCGAAGACATAGGTGTTTTTGGTTAGGCATCACTTCAGTCATTCTGACTGGTTCTCATGGACCCCACTTAACAGTACGGTGGTTCCTATGACTCAACACAAAAGAAAAAGAACTACGAAAGATCTAAGTCTTCGAGCTCCATAGGCTTCATGTGGTGTCTTCTCTTGTCATAGTCTTCAATGTGAATATCTTCATATACCACCTTTGACTTCAATGTCTTCATACATTTTTAGAGGTCATCTCTGGTAGGAAAACCGAATCAATGAGGGACTTCTACCTGTGTTATCCTGCAATTCTCACAAACACATTAGTCCCTCAACTAGGTTTGTCATCAATACTCCAAAACCAACTAGGGGTGGCACTAGATGCACTTACACTCCTGATGAACAGGACCCCCATTTCGACCGTAGGAGGTCTGTTTCCTCTGTTTTGTAGTACGCCAGACCCCTCCCGATGAGCAGGATCCCGTTTCGACCGTGGCCGGTCGAACACAAGGCTGTTTCCTCCATTCTGCGGTACGCCAAGCCTCGTCTCCATCGGCTGTTCTGTCCAAGTCCTCACGATGAACACGAGACGCATTCCGTTCGGACCCAGGCAGTTGGCCCCCCATGTACACGACGACGACATTGTTTCTCCGTTCCGACCCAGCCATGTACACGAGCCCTGGTCGTACGTATGCGCGAGTAGGCGTTCAAGACCCTGTCCGTATGTACGTATGTGGTCATATTTTCTTTCTTGCACACTGCCGCTGTACGTGCGTGTACATGCTACGTGTGTGCCTCTACTACGACACATGCGCGCATCTACATGGACCAGTATGTACGTACACGTTCACGACCAGAATGACAACGCTACGTACGCTTCGACCAGGTGGGTCCCTGATATGTCTCCAACGTATCTATAATTTTTTATTGTTCCATGCTATTATATTATCTGTTTTGGATGTTAATGGGCTTTATTTTACACTTTTATATTATTTTTGGGAGTAACCTATTAACCGGAGGCCCAGCCCAAATTGTTGTTTTTTTGCCTATTTTAGTGTTTCGCAGAAAAAGAATATCAAACAAAGTCCAAACGGAATGAAACCTTCGGGAGCGTGATTTTTGGAACAAACGTGATCCAGAGGACTTGGAGTGGATGTCAAGCAACCAACTATGTGGCCACAAGGCAGGGGGCGCGCCTACCCCCCTGGGCGCGCCCTCCCCCTCATGGGCCCCTCGTGGCTCAACCGACCTACTTCTTCCTCCTATATATACCTACGTACCCCCAAAACATCCAGGAGCACCACGAAACCCTATTTCCACCGCCGCAACCTTCTGTACCCAAGAGATCCCATCTTGGGGGCTTTTCCGGAGCTCCGTCGGAGGGGGCATTGATCACGGAGGGCCTCTACATCAACTCCATGGCCCCTCCGATGATGTGTGAGTAGTTTACCTCAGATCTTCGGGTCCATAGTTATTAGCTAGATGGCTTCTTCTCTCTCTCTCTCTCTCTCTTTGGATCTCAATACAAAGTTCTCCTGGATCTTCTTGGAGATCTATTTGATGTAACTCTTTTTGCGGTGTGTTTGTCAAGATCCGATGAATTGTGGGTTTATGATCAAGATTATCTATGCACAATATTTGAATCTTCTCTAAATTCTTTTATGTATGATTGGTTATCTTTGCAAGTCTCTTCGAATTATCAGTTTGGATTGGCCTACTAGATTGATCTTTCTTGCAATGGAATAAGTGCTTAGCTTTGGGTTCAATCTTGCGGTGCTCGATCCCAGTGACAGTAGGGGAAATGACACGTATTGTATTGTTGCCATCGAGGATAAAAAGATGGGGTTTATATCATATTTCATGAGTTTATCCCTCTACATCATGCCATCTTGCTTAAAGCGTTATTCTGTTCTTATGAACTTAATACTCTAGATGCATGTTGGAGAGCGGCCGATGTGTGGAGTAATAGTAGTAGATGAAGGCAAGAGTCGGTCTACTTGTCATGGACGTGATGCCTATATACATGATCATACCTAGATATTCTCATAATTAGGCTCAATTCTATCAATTGCTCGACAGTAATTTGTCCACCCACCGTAATACTTATGCTATCTTGAGAGAAGACACTAGTGAAAACCAACGCATGCTCAAGAGGTAGCAGTCCTGACTGTCAGGCACTTCCTTGCATGCGAAGATGTAGCTGGTGGGTCCCAGCAGTCAGGGGGGCGAATCGTTTTTTTTTGCCTGGACGCACTTCCTTACGTGTGATGATGTCGCTGGTAGGTCCCAGCAGTCAGGGGGAAAACGTTTTTTTCGCGAAATACAGTTGCCCATCCGGTGGGTCCCTGCTGTTAGGTGGAGGAATCATTATTTTCCGCGTAATAAGGAGGCACTTCCTTGCTGCGGCCATGGACCCAGCTGTCAGCCTCTCCATGTATAGTCCACGTCCGATGGAAGTCATTCCTTGACCATGTTGACCACGCCGCGTCGAGAGCACCAGGGCGGTGGACGACGGCGAGGCCTGAGAAGGGGATGACGCGGAGCCGGGGAAGACGTGGCAGTGGATGCCCACGCATAGACGAGTATGAGGGTTCACTGGTTCGCTGCGGTGTGAGGCTTTCGTCGCCGCAGAATAACAGGGGGTGTGGGTGAGTAGAGGGATGGCCTGGCCAGCAGTGGGAGTAGTAGGGGCGGTGAGTCCTCCGCGGCATCGCAGCCGGCCACGGGAGGCAGGAGCATGAGGCACGACCGGCGCTGGTTTGGGCGGCTAGAGCAAGAAGACCAGAGGTTGAAGAAGCACCACGGCCATTGGATGGACATCGTACGGTCACTGGAGCTAGAATCGTTCATATTGACTAAGTTGACAAAGCCCTCCATCTCCGTCAACTTAGTTGGCCCACAAGTCAGCCTCCCACTATTGTGGGTCCTAGCTAGCAGGGGGCATTCATTTTTTGTGCATAATAAGGAGGCACTTCCTTGCATGCGAAGATATAGCTGGTGGGTCTGACCTATCAGCGGTGGGAACGTTTTTTTCGTGAAATATAGAGGCCCTTCCGGTGGGTCCCAGCTGTCAGGTGGAGGAATCATTATTTTGCGCATAATAAGGAGGCATTTCCTTGCGTATGGCTGTGGACCCAGCTATCAGCCTCTCCACGCACAGTCTACTTCCGATGGTGTCGTTCGTTGACCACTCCGCGTCAAGCGCATCCAAGGTGGTGGACAACGGCGAGGCCCCGGACAACAACGTGTTGGAGATGGGAAGACGCGGGAGTAGAGTCGCAGATGGAGGGGTGTACAAGGGATAACTGGTTCTGGTGCAGTGTGGTTCGGCAGTCGGTGGAGAAGAATGGGAGGTGTGGAGGGGTGGAGGGATGGCCTGGCCAACGGTGGAGTAGCGCTTCACAGTGAAGCGTGCTAAGCAGAGCTGCTAGCGGCAGGAGGCGGGAGCAGGTGGTCCCAGCAGCGCTGGAGGAAGAAGACAAGAGATTGAAGATGGATGCCGGTCGTTGGATGTAAATCCAACAGCTAACGATGTCAAAATCATTTTTTGACTAAGTTGACAACGACTTGCATTGGCTTCGACCTATTGGCCCACATTTCAGCCTCCAAAAATGTGGCACGTATTCAACCCATTTTTTCAGAATTTACAGTCTTTTTTGCAGGGTAGAATTTACAGTCAATTTGATCTCTTTTTTTGAATTACAGTCTATTAGCTGGGCTGGGTGAACAAATAATGTAGTGTCCATGTGGCCCATTTATGTATTTCCTAAAAAATTATAGGTCATTTGCACTTTCTCGAAATACACAATTTTGCTGGGCTGATTCTAATTATAATGTTGGGGTGAGCGCAGCAATGTTATCAAAAAATAAACAGGGGCTGAGCATTTTGTTATATATATATATTTAAATAATAAGTGATTTATTATTACATTGGTCCTTAAATCTTACCAAGCTTTTGTACACAATCACCAGGATTTTCGTTGCCAAAAAAATCCAGGATTTTATTGTTAAGAAATTATTTTTATAAGTTAATAAGATGTGGGATATTGTTTTCTTACATATGTAAGTATCTGTTAAATATATGATGATAATAACAATAATATATAATAGCATATAAAATAATTTAAATATATATAATATAGTTAGAAGGGAAACATAAGTTGGACCAGGAGTTCCTATTCTTATATAGAAAAATAGAACAGACCTCTACGTTTTCTTCGAAAAAAATACATAAATTGGGCTGCTGATGTTTCAGGAAAAATAAAACCTCGGATGGGAGGTCCATAGGCCGGTCAATACATGACGGCCCTCAAGAAAATACAAACAGGCCTATGGACCTCCCATCCGAGGTCGTGGGCTGCGCATGTTAAGAAAGAAAGCCTAGACGGGGCAGCCCAAAACCCAGCTGATACTTGTTGCCCCAGTGATAATAAATTATACCTTCCAGCTCTCCGGCTTCGTTGTGAATTTATCTCCTATAGTAACTACGTTGAAGCACCTAAAAAATGTAAGTATGTTGACAAACCCGTGGTCCCCAACGTCAGTATAGCATTAGGAGGAAGTATTTTTTTCGATGAGGCACTTGCTTGCGTACGGCCATAGACCTCGTGGGTCCCGACTGTCCGCCTCTCCACGTACAGTCCTCTCCATATTCCTCTTGTTTGTTCAGCATGTTCACAACGGCAGACAGCGGCATCGCGGCGAGTGCACAAAGGCGCAGGAGGAGATCACCACCTTAGGAAGTGCCTTATTAGTAACGAAACAACTGAACTCGCCTAGTGGCCGAGTGACACTACCCGACAGCTGTTCCGCCCGGGTTCAATTCCACCTGTGCAGAGAAAATATCTCCAAAATTTTTGCCTCTGCCTTTATTAACATGTGGGTCCCAATTGTCATCTACGTACACCACATCCAACACTTGCCAAAACTTCGTCCCTCGTTTTCTCTGTTTTTCGCACACTCGACATTGTGTGGGCATTTTTAAAATAGCATATCTTTTTCATTGTGCATCATATGAAGATGTGCTATGGATGAATGTTGATCAGCATGATGTTAACTGGCTGGTAGTTCCAGTTTCGACCATGAATAAAACTTCCAACATGATGTTAACACTGTTTGAAAAGGCCGTGTTAATATAAATGCTCTGCCTCTGAAACTAGCAGTTTCTTCTCTCAGAATCACATTGTCTGCACTTTTATACTCCTATGAAACTACATTTTTAAGTGCTAAAATAGATCTCTAGAATTCATAAAATACTTCATATGGTCAGTACTGCAAATATGAAATTCAAAAGACATTCATATCTGAAAGTACTCTCAAAATACACAACACAAAACACAATTCACAACCTGCCCAACTATTGGGCTGGGGGCAGTCCCTCCTATTCCTCGGCGCAGACAACCGCCCCGTGAGATGATGTGAACGGCGAGGGGGACGATGGTGGGGAAACATCATCGGGCCAACTGTTTTTCTCCTCTTGCAGTTGGGTTCGGTCGATGAAGACTCCACCGGCTCGCTCTGGCACGACACCCTCACAAACGGCACCCTGTAGATACTCAATCCTTCAATCTCTGGTGGATGCTCCATCTGGGATCGATACTCCCACCACCGCTCCCTCACGATCGGATTCGGTGAATCTGTTTGCTCCATGGCCCAGAGGAGCAGCTCTATGTACTCCCGCGCGACTCCCTCCGGGAGTATCACCACCTTTTCGCTCTGTTGCAGATATTTGGCCATGGATGTCGCCATCGCTGCTAGTTGGTCCTTGTTGTCAAACCAAGACTATATCTCCAACATCCTATCTAGCTTCACAGGGTCGCCGTCTGTGATCCTCACGTATCGGTTGTACTACTCCATCGATCTACTTCTCCAAAGCACCTTCACTCGCCGGCGGTGGTTTTTGAATGGAAGAGGAGAGGAGCAATGTTTGGATTAGAATGGGGGAGGAGCGATGTTGGTTTTGGATTGGAATAGGAGAGGAGGGGCGGTGGTTTTGAAATGGAAGAGGAGAGGAGCGGCGCTGGATTTAGATTGGAACAGGAAAGGAGCAGCGGTGGTTTAAGAGGAGAAGAGCGGCGCTGGTCTTGGAAGTATTTTTTGTTTTGCGTATTTTGGGTCAAAGTTTTACCACGTACTGTATTTGACAACCAAATGTGAATGCATGTCACCAAAAATAGTATCGTTTGGTTCATATCCGAATGTACTTTCAAATTATATTATTTTTCCAACGTATAACATATATTTTATTTGCGAAAATCATGGTCAATTATGACCCAGAATAAAAGGGAGACTAGTTAATGCGGGGTCGCTTTCTTAATTGAAGGGTAAATTGATTTTGATTTTGATCGAGTCACAGCGCGCCGGCCCTCTCGTCCAATCCTAAATCGCTGTCGCACGCTCCTCTCCCTCTTCTCCATGGCAAAACCACCTCCTCTCCTCTCCATCATCTCCATTCCAAAACCATTGTGTCGCCTCTCCCTCTTCTCCATTGCAAAACCACCTCCTCTCCTGTCCATCATTTCCATTCCAAAACCACTGTCTCGCCTCTCCCTCTTCTCTATTGCAAGACCACCGTCTCTCCTCCCATCTTCCAAAGCTAGTACCGGACCACTCAGAAGGACATTTATGGAGAGGATGCAGCAGTGAATCAGGCAGATCGCCAGCGGCGACAAGGAAAAGTTAGCCAGGTTGAAGGAGATCCTTACTTGTTTTGACAATGAGTGGGAGATTTCAAGGACGGTGAGGGCCATGTGGCAATGTATGCGAAAGAGCGAGACGGCGGCGATGTACATGTACTCCTTGGCAGCAGTCACGCCGCAGTCCTTCGAGTTCATCGAGTATCTCCTCTGGGCGATGGAGCAGACAGATTCGCCCGAGGTGAAAGTCAGGCGGAGGTGGTGGGAGTACAGGTCAAAAGTCTACCACCCAGAGGATATCGAATCGATCGAGTATGGTGTGCCGTTCGTGAGGGTGCAGAGCCAGCCGAAGCCACAGGAGTATTTGTTCTCCCACCACAAGAGGAGGCCGGATGGCGCGACGTCGCTTCCCCGCCGTTCTCCACGGTTCCCTCGACGCTCGCCTTGTTTCAACGGCGGCGGTAGGGTTTAAGGTAAGCTTCGCACTAACCTAATCTTCCACCTGCTCATGCTTACAATCAGTGTGACAGCTAATAAAATCATGCTTACAATCAGTCTCCGAGTACTACGCGAATCACCCTTAAATAGCTCTGGACCTTTGGATCAAAGTTGTGACACTGTGTACAAATAAATAAAAATAGATTGGTGCTTCTTTTAGAAAAGAGTACTCCCTAGAAAACTGCCAATATAAGCTACTAGTATTTGGTTAGAGGATTTGCTACCGAGAAAGATCCGTCCACAGAGAGCGCCACACATCCCACTGGTGGTGGTGGATTCCAATGCGTGCATGGAGCATGGTTGGTGTCGGTAATTTTTACTTAGCACACCTCGCACTCTGCATATATATGTCGGTTCCATCTGTATATTTGTGCAATTCCACCAAAATGCAGCTGAATAACCCTGTTTGCATAGATAATGAAAAAGCGTGATTACATTATAGTGGCACTAGTTGATGAAACACGCAAAATAAATATAAGAAAATATTGCGATAGTGTCATAGTATGCCATGCTACGAGGGCGAGATGGGCCCTGCGACGCCTCATATGGTACGCCACGCCTCATACTTGAAATCGTCCCAAGTCTCCTCGATACACCTTCTGCCAGTGATGAACATCAGTGTACAGCGGTAGTACAAGGAGGGGCCTTGAGACATTCAAATCTCTATTTTTGTGCAGATCAACTAAAATTAAGCACCCCAGTTTGCAGAAATGCTTAAACATTAACAATGGGACTAGTTGATGAAACATACATTAACAAAGAGAAGCACTTTCTTTATCTACATTGGAAATGAAATGATAGAGAGGACACCCGCTCTATTTTAACTGTATTATTACTTCATTTTATTAGTGACACTAGGGTCGAGCAGGTGGCAAACGAGGTGTACCGTGCATCACAAGGATGAAGACCGGGGGTGCTTAGACTGGGATGTTGAAGCTGGCTCTTTCAGTCCCTATCTTCCCCCCTGATGTTTCTGTGGTAGCATTTGGGTTGTAATCCAAACTTGGTCGAGCTGGTGCTGCGTTCCCCTACCTGCCTAGCTTATGTGACGAACTTGTCTCCTGCTAGTACTCAGTCCGTCCTAGTAGTAGTTGCATAACTGCCCGTTTACACTGAGATGTTGTCGGGTAATAGTTATCTATGGTTGGGTTTCTTTAATGAAATCGGAGGGAACCCCCTCTTTTGATATATAAAAAGACAGTGGCACTAGCGGTGCCAAAACATTGCCTCAAATTAATAGTGCCACTAGATTAAGGTACAAAATAATAACATTACTTCTTTTGGCAGTGCCAAAACAGTAGCACAAGAGCGGGATCAACATGCAGGATCTTTGGCAAACGGTCAGACCAAAAAGGAACATACCTCGTGATGGGAACCATATCTTCAATCAACGCCATCGTAGAAGGGATGACACCAGTCACCAACATGGATGATTCAATTCATGGGACCTTTTGGTGCAGTTCACCTAAAATGAAGCAATGTCCCATGAGCTAGCAGCTTCTTCTTCTTCTTTTTTAAGAAAAGGGCTCCAGCCCTGGTTCCATTTCCATCAGAAAACAAAACCCAGAGAGCTTCTTCTTCATTAGTTGCAATAAAGTTGAGCAACATCAAGGTTGGTCATGAAGCTCCTGGAATGTTCAACTATAATTTGGATATCATTTGTGCAGTTCAACTAAGATCAAGCGTGAAATTTATATCTCTGTTTGCACAAAAAAAGGTGGAAAGGAGGGTGACTAACAAGTGATGAACATGCATCAAATGAAAAAAAGCATGTTCCTTATCTGAATGGCAATCATACAAGGATAGTAGCAATTTCTAGCAGCATTGCTAGATATTAGTGTGGGCATTAGGATTAACTATGACAACCGTTAAGTACGACATTACTTTAATGATGCCATTGCTTCATTTTGCCAGCAACATTACATTAACAGCTGCTATAGAGTCAGTATTTGGGCACGGGAGAGTAGGCGGACTAGGACAGTTGCATTTCTAACGAAAAGAAGCAACTTATCTTAATGGGAAATTTAGCAGGACATGAAAAAAAGTGCCATTAATTCATATTACTGGAGGCATTACATTGAAAACAACATTGGTTTAATGTGTCCTTACTTTTAACAGTGCGACTGCTACATTTTACCAGTGGCATTACATAAGAGCGGCTCGGGGCAACAAACATCAGAAGAGGATATCTGGGTTGGTCCCATTTTTGTTCGGTATATAGCCACCTTATACTGTGTGAGTCTAGCAAATCTAATGTTGGACTTACTCTGTTGACTTGTCCCCCAGTACCCACTCTCTTTCCTTTTTCAACCAATAGATCGGGTTTATATCGAGTGTGTACTGTGTTCCCTTTATTTCTCTATTAGACCTAGAGACCAGTTGGATAGCCAGTCTATGCTACTTTTCGCCCCCATTATTTCCTCTTTCGACCAAGTCCTAGATTCAGGTAACAAATCTTCCCCCACCCCCACCCCCTTTCTTCCTTGTTTGAACCAAGTACTACTAGATTCGAGTGCATGAACTAGTTTTACCTCTTAACAATAAAAAATTAGGTGGTTTTCGAACATCCGATCAATCCTATCTACGAGGGGCCTGAGAAATAGTAAAAGATACAAATGCAGCGACGTCCGGAGCTCGGGAAGTAGAGCAAGGCTGGTTTCTAAGGAAGTTATACCTGAGGGTCGCCGGAATGTCGCTAGGTGGGCGGCGGGAGGCCAGATCTGCCCACACTACGGCAGCGAGGAAGAAGGGGTGGGAGGCCCTCCCTCGCCAGTGATGCTTGGGAGAGAATGGCAAGGCACGCTGATCGGGACGCGCCGGCAGTGGGTAAGAGCCGTCGCTGAGGACGACCGCGTGAACGTTGCACCTTCTCACCTTCCCCGGCGGAGAGGATCCGGCTGGATCTATGACCAGCGGTGAGTATAGAGAGAGAGTGTATCCACCGCTATCGTTTTTAGATCTGGAGAGGACGAGACAGTGTGAAGAGAGCAACACTAGCAAGCAAGCGCGGAGGCTCCTGCCTATATAGTGGAGTACTAGTTTTCTTTTGTCTACCGACCGAAGCCGGCTTGACCTCGGCAATGACTATCAAGAAGTCTTCATGCACGTGCCTCGGAGGTGCAGTTTTCGTCATTTTGATCTGAAGCACCGGATTATAACATATAACACGAAAAAATGCCACATGACAAGAAATCATAACCTCACTGCCCAAAGGAGACAAGATGAATCCCGACGGACAAACTAGACGAGTATCAAAGCTCAAATTAAAGATAAACTCGAAGAAAAGGGGTCCGTCGATAGATGTCCTAATTAACATAGCCGGCTTGACCTAGATGGCAGTCGAGTAGTCTCCATGCATGTGCCCCAATGACTAGCCCAACTCAGTTGTCGCTGTTTAACCCTCGCGGTGATCCGAAGCACATGACACCTAATTTTGCGAGATGACAAGAAACCTTAGATTTCTCACCAGAACTACAGCCCTGTACAACACAGCCTGCACGATATGTAGATGATAGCCAATCCAGGCGTGTCTGCTGGAGTCTGGTCACATGCATGGACGAACTGATCTTTCGTGTCTTGCAGGGATCGTCCAAGTACCAACGTATGTACTCCTATAACACTTCTCTAGTAGTACTATCGCTCGTCTCTCTCTTCTATTAACTCACCCGACTTGCGGGGCCGGGGAGTGTACCTATGTTCGGTTCTCAATTGTGGTCCCACATGTGTGTGCAAACGCAATATGACACGCGTTCCATTCGGAGAGCGGCGTGCCAGACCGATCGACCGTCTGGGGTGCGACGCGAACGCGACGGGCGTGCTGTATACTCCGTACATGTGTACCGCCGTTTTCTTGAGGCTTTGTTCGACGGCACAATCCATGGATACAAAATTAGTATATTGTACTATTTAAAAGTCGAGGGCAGGGCTTTTCCCGCGCGGTAGGCGGGGCAGTTCCGCCTAGTCGCTTCGACATAGACATGAGAAGATGAGGGAGTAGGCTGTTGCAAACGTAGGGCTGTGTGATTTGATAGTGAGTTACTGTTGGACAGGTGGGGCCTGGTGATTTGACTTGCCATTATCATTTTAACTGCGGTACTATGACTGGCATGAGTCTCCCGATTCCTGACCACCTCCATACAGGTGCCTCTCCTGATGCTCCACCATGTAGAGGCTGGCTCTTGCTTGAGAGCCCACTCCTCCACTTTTTCCTTGTCGCTTTCCCCCACATATGCAAAAATGCCATGTAAAGAGGGCTTATAGCCCACTGTTGTACTTGATCCTACAGGTGCTGAGCCTGCCACATAGGCATAAAGTCCAATGTGGCAAGTTAATTAAGAAGAGAGAGACTAGTTTGGTGGCCCTAGGAAGAAACGGTGATAAGTGCGTGTACCTAGATGAAGCAAACTTAGCAACAAAAAACTAAGCACCTATGCATTGGGGACTTGAGTTGCTAAGTCATTTAATTCCCATAGCACCTCATCTAAGCAACATTTCATTGGAAGAGGTCACTCCTTGGCAAATGCAATAAATACTATGAAGAAAGAGATAGAGAGAAGTAAACAAAAATACTCTTATAGCCAACCTTATAGCTAACCTTGTTGTATGAGTGACTAAGTGATGACTATGTATGACATGCCAACATCAGATAGCCTCACGCACTGTGCTAAATCTCCAAGGGAGCGACCGCGCGAGCGAGGCGACGGTCATGGTAGGCGCGACCATGATACGGGCTGCTGGTAGGCCTTCGATCTGAGATCGAACAGTCACATGCTAAGTTGCTGAAAATTTGCAGAATAACCCTCTAGGATAGGATATTCACCCATAGGTCTAGAATCACGCCATGCAACCATTCGATCTCAGATCCAAGGGCTCTCGGAAGCCCGTATCATGGGAGAATGGAAAGCTTCGTATCACCTGTAATTTTCCCGATGCTTGACATGACATCGAAAGCCATTTAATTGGGCGTCGAGTAGACATGACATCTAATTGGGCCCCCATAGTATTGTACATGAATCCATTTATCCACCAGGAAAGCCACTACCCTGCCATTCACATGCCCCCCCACTCGATATTTTTACAATCGGTAAACCGCTCCTAGTCGTCCCCTCCTTTCACATTACGGCAGTTCCACTAATCCTAACCCTCCTCCCAAATCCATGGCGTCCCAAATCTCCATGATCGGCGGTGAGTACAAGGTTAGAACCATCACCGGTGATGAGTTCGACGTCATCTACACCCGTTCTTCCGCAAAGGTGAAAGAATGCCTTGCTCGCTTCAAACGCATGTTCGAAAAATCAAATGATGAGTGGGTCGCTGGGCTAGATGTTGAGTACACCACAGTCCTGGGAAGCGAGAAGAATCTAAAGGAGGCGGAGAAGAAGAAGCCCGCCGTGATCCAGGTTTGCGTGCATGACTTATGCTTGGTCTACCACATATGTCATGCCGACATTGAGTGCGAGGAATTTAAGAAGTTCCTCACGGGCGTCTGAGTCAAATTCATTATTGTAGACTTTAGGAATGACAAGGAAATCCTGGGTCGTATAGGCCTTGTTGTAGGCGACCCCTTCGACCTCCAGAAGGAAGGGCTGGTGCCCTCCCTTGATCAGCCTTTAATGCTGACCCTGGCAGGAGCCATGGTTCATCCTTCGTACGGTGAATTGAAGAAACCTCTGCACACGTTTCATCATGCATGGCAGTAGACTATACTAGATATAGACCACATCCACTACGCTGCAATGGATGGCTACCTTTGTCTCAATATCTACAAGGGTTGGATGAAGAGCAAGAGCAAAGTGTGCGGTTCAAGCAAAGAAGTATTGCCCAAGAGGAAGAGGGACGAGGACGAAGTCGGGGACGTGGACGAGGACTCCAGGTAAGGTGGCAGTGTCGTTGCTCATGGTGGTTCTAATGCAGTGCCTACCAGATTAGTTGCTTAGTTTAATTTCTGGTGTGCTTAGTTTTATTTGAGGGGTGTGTTGTGCTGAGCCCCCAGCAGAACTATGTTATGTTTCTTCTCATTATATTTCGTACATTTAATCTTTTAGTTGGTATAGTACTACCACTCGTTTCTTCACATTATATACGTACAATATATATGGCCAACATCATATAGCCAACAGTTTAGTTTTCAAAGAATTTTAGGGTGCTTAGTTTTGTCAAAGAATTCCAGGGTGCTTAGTTTTATTTGAGGGGTGTGTTGTGCTGGACACCATTAACTTATCATTGTGAGAATCGGCTTGTTTTTGTCATGTAACATGGTCAACGGGTTTGTCATGAAAATAACAATGTCTAATGGCATCTCTGAGCAAACATCTAACTTAACGATGGCATTTTTTATATATCTAATTGCATTTTTGAGCAGGCGTCTCACGAATCGATGGCATTTTTTGAGTAGTTGTAACTTCTAATGGCAAAACTGAGTAGTGATACACAACTAGTGGCATAAATAATAAGAACCCAAGAATTAAATAGGTATGCTAATTTCATTATTTTTTACACCTTTGTGTGCGAACCAATATACGTTGCCTCCCCCCATATTTTCTTTACAGAGGCAACATAGAACTATATGAGTGCCTTGTTAAATTTTGGAATTATTCCGGGTTCGTTTGGCCTTTTTATACATTAATTGAGTTTCTGTTCATTTAATGTGCATAATTCAAATTTGAACTACAAGCACATGCTCCCGTGCACCAAAGTTGGTTGAAAAATCGCATGTGTGTCCTCAGGTGAATTTCTAGGTCCCATGCAAGAAATGGAAATGAAATTCAAACATCTTGGCATCGTGGTACTACCATGATGTGGTAAAAAAATTGCAGAATAGGAACTAAGTTTTGGTATAAGTTTCTTGCAAATCGGAGCTTCTCTCAAAAAGGCTTGTGGTTCTAAGAGGGAACGTGTCACCTTTGTGTGCATAATTCAAATTTTAAATACAAACACATGCTCCAGTGCACCAAAGCTGGTTGAAAAATCACATGTGTGTCCTCGGGTAAATTTCTAGGTCCCATGCCAGAAATGGGAATGAAATTCAAACATCTGGGCGACATGGCTCAGTTGGAAACATTGAGAAAATTGTTTTTTTTTAATTCCTATAAATCCGAAACACGCATGAAAATCATGAAACTTGGCTTGGTGTCATGACATGGAACCAACATGCCGTCGTAATTTTGATGTCTGATTTGCGAAGGCACACACATTAACAATCAACAAAGTCATTTTGGAACAAGTGTTGTCACGTTACAATCGGAAACACAAGTATTATTGAAACTATGGGCGTTCTATTTACCATTTACGTGTCACCACACGTCCCCTTTTTTTGTTAGCTAGGAGGCGCCGTGCAGGGTAGCTATTTGAGTACGGGAGGCGTGCGAGCCCTTTGACCTCCATCTGCCATCCACCTCTCTCCTAACGTCTCCACTAATGGCGCCCGAGCCTCAGTTTAATGGCGTGGCAATGTCTCACTCGACTGAGATTTAAGAGAGAAAAAAGAAAATTTTGCACGAATCTTGATGTAAGATCCGACGGACCTATATAGCATCTGCTGCGACTTATAGCAAGACTGATCACTAGTGCAGAACCGGGCAATAGCACCGGTTCGTAAGGCCCTTTAGTGCCGGTTCCGTAACCGGTGCTAAAGTGTAGGCACTAAAGCCCCCCCCCCTTAGTACCGGTTCAGCACGAACCGGTGCTAAAGGGCAACCACGTGGCACGAGCCAGCTCCAGGGGCCGGGAGCCCTTTAGTACCGGTTGGTAACACCAACCGGTACTAAATGTTTATGGGTTTTTTGTTTTATTTTTTATTTTTCATTTAAATTTGTGTAATCAATTTAATTTAGGATTGTTTTACGTTATAATGAGTTGTTATACTTGATATGGATATGGATATGGCATATATATATACTTGATAACTTAGCTAGGATCCATCCAGTTCAAACTAATTTGCGGTTTCTTTCATAAATGACATATAATAACTCATCATCATCATCACATATTAATAAATAAATAAACTCTTGCATCATATCATCACCAACAACAGTATATATATATACTGGCTATCTAAAAATCATCGTAGTCGTCATTAATTACCACTATTTAATCATCATAGTCATTACCGCTATCTAATCATCACCAACACTAGCTAGCTTAAAGAAGAAACATTCACTTGTAACAGAAGCAAAGATATCATCGAGTTCAACATGGTCATGATATTATAAGCATTCACAAGCAAATCACTATTTGAGCTTAATTAAGTTCAGGACAATACGGACATGAGAGAGGACAAGTACTAAGAGCATGAACTAGCTAAATCACTCCTGCTGCTCCCTCTCAGGTAGAATAGCATAGAACATGTATAGCTCTCCTGATTCATCATACTGGAGCATGCAGATGAATCTGTCTCCTAATCTTGGGTTGCGCTTCTCCTTGCTGCCCCCTAGTACTTCTCTGCGATCGTTAACAATTTTGCTCCAATCTTTCACTATTAAGCATTCTTCGCTTTCAGAAATCCTGAATGCACTCATGTGCAATGTAGGAAATCTTGGTCATAAGATAACCATTGACATGCGACCTTTTGTCTCGATCCACTGAGGCACAACTGTCATCGGGAGTCCCTATTGAAGAACATCGTATAGTAATTAATATACTTAGCAATGAAAGTTTGGCTTCAAAAATAATGTATGCAAAAGATGCACTAAGGACAAATAGTAAAAATCTTACCATCTTTCGATTATAGATGTGACCATAGTTCAATACGATCACTATTGGTCGCACGTTTTGAGTACTAACATTTCTAAGTTCAGGAAGAAAATTTGTCTTGACAGTATGAAGATCCTCAAGCCATGAAACATAATGACTTATCTCCTCGCAGTTTAGTTCAGCCCCGGGGCAGTAGTAGGTCCTGTCTACCAAGCGCCGGACATGTTTGCTTGAACCAAAATAAGCTGACAATACAAATTAGTTGTCAACTATTTTTGAATAAACTGTATCAAAGACATAAACATATGCATGCATGGTTGAGAAAAACTCACATAATGGTAGAACTGGAGCGTTTGCACATCGACCCAGATGTCTATATTACCTTCAATATCATCTTCCGGACGAATATCATAGGTGATAACCATATCAGGCTCAAATGCATAAGCCTTGCATAGTGCTTGCCAAGTTTTGCATTCAAAATGGGTGTATGTGTCTCCATTATATAATTTGACGTTGAAAGTATACCCATTCTTGGTCTTCAAGTAAACTCTCTTTACCTACATATCATCTATAGCACTAAAACCTATCTTGTCCAAGACAAAAATTCTTGCATGGCAGGGGATGCGCTAGTAGAATAGTGAAAATTTAAAATTATAAGTTGAAGCAAATGAAGCATAAGTCATGCTTTAAAATTATAAGTTGAAGCAAATGAAGCATAAGTTTTGCATTCAAATAATAATTGCCATTGTGACTTACTGTATCCACTTCGAATGTCTCATCCAGCTTGATGCTGAAGCCCCTACCATCAACAAGGAAATTTCTGTTGCACAGGCCGCGCTGGTCTTCACAGTGTTCGCACATAATGAAATCTTTTTCATCGTCAGATGACATTTCCTATGTTCATATAGGTGAAACATTAAACACTTATTACTATATAACATTAATTAATATCTAGCTAATTCAAATATATATTCATCTAACATTTGACATTAATATATATAACTATATTCATCTCTAACAATTGACATTACTATATATTTAACTTTTCTATCTAATTCATCTAACATTCGACATTAATCTAACATTTATATAAACTAAAAATATATAAAAATTAAATAAACAGAAAAACTCATTAACAAATAATATTTTAATTAGATCATCAAATCTCAGATACCTAAATTTTCTTACTAAAAATAAACTAGTTATATTAATTATTCAACTAGTTCA
>NC_041380.1:428352567-428405367 GCF_002162155.2 Triticum dicoccoides
GCTGCGGGGGGCGCCGGCGCGTATGGGGCGGGGGCGGCGCGCGGCGTACGGGGCGGGGGCGGGGGCGGCGGTGTATGGGGCGGGGGCGACGGCATATGGGGCGGGGGCGCCGGCGTACGGGAGAGACGTACAGGGCGCGGCGGCGCAGTGACAACAACAGACGGCGGCAGGCGACGGGCGACGACGACAGATGGCGGGCGACGGGCGATGAGCGGCGACACGACGACGACGGGATCGAGCGGCGCGTGCGGTTGGAGACGAAGTGGGGGATGAAAACTAAAATTTTCGTAAGTGCTATATATATAGGATGGGCCTTTAGTACCGGTTGGTGGCTCCAACCGGTACTAAAGGCCTAGCGCTGCCACCCCGCGGTGCACAAAGTTTAGTCCCACCTCGCCGGGCGAAGGGCAGCCGCACTGGTTTATAAACCCAGCCGCGGCTGCCTCTTTGAACTCCTCTATATAGCAGGCTTGTGGGCCTAACTTCTGCGTGCTGCCCTGTGAGTCTGCTGGGCCTTTAGGGCCTGTAATTGCACGCCCGTGGCCTAGCAGGCCCACAGGGCAGCGCCCCAATTTTTTTATAGTTTTTTTTCTTTTCTGCTTTATTTTCTTCTATTTATTTCTGCGTAGTTTTTTGTATAGTTTTTTCTTTTCTGTTATATTTATTTTCTTCTATTTATTTCTTCTATGAAAAATAGCAAATATATTTTTTTTTTCTTTTCTGCTTTATTTTTTCTTCTATTTATTTCTGAGTAGTTTTTTCTTTTCTGCTATATTTATTTTCTTCTATTTATTTTTGTGTAGTTTTTTTATATAGTTTTTTTTCTTTTCTACTATAGTTTTTTTCTTTTCTGCTATTTTTTCTTTTCTATTCATTTATTTTTATATACCATGCCAAGTTGATGGTTAAAACTTGATGGTCAAAGTCTGGAGTTATAACCAAAGTTTAAAAAAATGAAATGCCGAAGTGCAACTAGTTTTTGCCATAACAGAAGAAGTCCGGAGTTGTAATAAGTTATTAAAAATAAAAAAGAGGTGCAATACTCATTAATTAGCTTCAAGCCTTTTGGAATAGTGTAAACTGCACTGCACATAGCTCCATGCAGTCTACCATATTCCTCAAGGCTGGAAGCTGAGCAACGTGAGCATTGAGCCTCTTCTTCATCGTCTCTGCACTCAGGGCTTATAAACCGCTCCTAGTCCCTCTCTCTTCGCGAGGTGGGACTAAAAAACAGCTTACTAAGAAATTGTAGTACTGGTTCATGCCATGAACCGGTACTAAAGGTGCTCGTGGGGGCCCAGCCTTACCTGACACAACCTCATTAGTACCAGTTCGTGGCATGAACCGGTGCTAAAGGTTTGCCACGAACCGGTACTAAAGAGCTCCTCCCGCCTAGCAGTTGGAACCGGTACTAAAGAGCTCCTCCCTCCTAGCAGTTGAATGGTGCATACTGAATGCACAAAAATTCTGGAGTTGTAATAAGTTTAAAAAATGAAATGCCTTTGTAACAGATGAGTTTAATTTCGTTAGAAACACGAATACTTCGAAAGAGATTGTTCAGTTTGTAAACGAAGTGCATCCAGTTTTTGCCGTAACCCTCTCTACTTTTTTGAACATGATATGTGGGTGAAATGATGATACCATGCCAAGTTTCAACTTTTTCAGAGTTCATTTGTAGTGCTTTTCAATTTCTAGGTCATTTAGTTCTCAAAACAAATCATTAAATGCATGAAAAATAGCATGATATGTGGGTGAAATGATGATACCATGCCAAATTTCAACATTTTCACAGTTCATTTTGTAGTGATTTTCAATTTCACGGTCATTTAGCTCTCTAAACAATTCGGTAAATGACTGAAAAACAGTAAATGATGTCAGAACGTGTTGGAAATTGATGACGCCGGTTTGAATGCTACATACTGAACGCAAAAGAAGTCCAGAGTTCAAATAAGTATAAAAACATTGAAGTGCCCGTGTAACAGATGAGTTCTCGTCCGAAACCCTGATACTCCGAAAGACATTGTCCAGTTTGTACACAAAGTGCGTCCAGTTTTTGCCGTGACCCTCTCTACTCTTTCGCACATGCTATGCACATGAAATGATGATACCATGCCAAATTTCAACATTTTCACAGTTCATTTTGTAGTGATTTTCAATTTCACGGTCATTTAGCTCTCTAAACAATTCGGTAAATGACTGAAAAACAGCAAATGATGTCAGAACGTGTTGGAAATTGATGACGCCGCTTTGAAACACAAGAAGTCCGGAGTTCAAATAAGTTATTAAAAATAAAAAAGAGGTGCAATGCTGGTTAATTTGCTTCAAGCCTTTCGGAATAGTGTAGACTGCACTGCACATGGCTCACTGCAATCTATGCTATTCTGAAAGGCTTGAAGCTAAGCAATGTGTAGGTGAGCATTGCGCCTCTTCGTCATTGTCTCTGCACTCACGGCTTATAAACCGCTCATACTGCCTCTCTCTTGGTGAGGTGGGACTAAAAATCAGCTTACTAAGAAACTCTAGTACCGGTTCATGCCATGAACTGGTACTAAAGGTCTTCGTGGGGCCCCCAGCCTGACCATAGCCTGACACAGCCTCATTAGTACCGGTTCGTGGCATGAACCGGTACTAAAGGTTGCCCACGAACCGGTACTAATGATGCCCGCCCGCCTAGCCGTTGGAACCAGCACTAATGGTCACATTAGTGCCGGCTCAAATTCAAACTGGCACTAATGTGCTTCACGTTTGACCCTTTTTCTACTAGTGTGATGAATATATATAACGATGACGAGAGTGGATAATAATTGTCTTACATAATTAGGAAGATAACTAAAAAAGCCACATGTGGCTACGCCCGAAATACACAAGGGCAAAAGAAGAAGGAAGACACATACAACGATCTGGCTCGCTGATCTCTACTTTCTTTATGTGTTGCAGGTTGCGGAGACTAGTTCTCACGGTGGGCGATGATCTCTTTCATCAGTTTCATGTCCTTAATACGCTGCTTGGCAGCATCCATGGATTCCACCACCAGCCTGTTGCGCTCAATGCAGAGCATGGCATTCTCGTCCATAAGTTTCTTGATGATGACGCACGTCCTCTGCAACAAGGCAGCGGTCTCCTCCTCCTGCTTCACCCTTTCGGCGATCTTCGTGCTCAGCAGGTCGCACTTGCCTCGGAGCTTCGCGTTGCCCTCCCTAGTTGCCAGATGATGCCGGTAGCCTCGTCCTTCAACCTCGCTAGCCGGAGATCTGATCCATCTGGCTATGGACCATCGCATGCATGCACCTATAAGAGTCCTCGCCTGCCCGCGAGAAATTTTCCTAGGCTGCCGCGGCGCGGAGGGACCTCTGTGCTTCTTAGGTGGTGTGGTGGGACATCGCTGCTGCTTCTGCGGCATGGGCGGACCAGTCTGCTACATCGACGGCGCGGCGGGACCTCCGTGCTGCTTCGGCGGCGCGGCGGGACCTCTGTGTTGCTACTGCTCCGCGGCTGGACATGTCGGCTGCTTTCGCGGTGAGGCGGGACATCTCTCGTGCTTCCTCTTCCATGCTCACCTCTCCCTGGTGGAAATCTCTCGACCCAGAACTCACGCTGGCTATGGCTTGATTGACTTGATTGTTTTTTGTGGATGAGGAGTTGAGGAGGAATGTGCAGTCATCTTAGCATAGTAGTATTTATAACATAGTACTACTAATACGCTCCTAACTGGGAAACCGTTTAGGTTGTGATCGGTGTGAACAGGTTTGAAATTAAATATAGCGTGGTAGTAGTAGTAATTTGGAATGTGACGAGACACGCTCAAAATTTATTGACAGTTCTAGTTTCAAAGTGCGACACTATTCCCGGATGGCGTAACGTCGGCATGTTTTCTCGGCTGTGGTGTAGCATATGCCATGGTACTAGTTCTTTTTCTACTGTTGTGTATGTGCAAAAACTGGCACCGTCGAATACATATCTTACGCTTGGCATTCGACAGGAATAGCCTCGTGGCGAGCTATAGACTAGTCTTTTTCCAGACGCATTACACCTATCTCTCGGGACTTCTCGCACGCACCATCACTGCTCCCTAGGTCGATGCTACCCACATACACTTGTACTCTAAGAAGAGGTGCACGCACGCACTCGTCCTCTCTCACACACGCATCTGTAGCTACGAATTGTAGTGTTCTCAACCATCTAATTGGCTCTATCATAGATTTCACGTTGCTCCTTGGCCTTGAGATTGAGAATTTTAAAACGCAGAGGCTAAGATGGAGGCGCGAGGTTTTGGTTAATGTGCGGGCCGCACATGGAACCAACACGAAACGAGCTTTGTCTACCTAGTGCGCATGCAGTCGGGTGAGTTGTCCAAGTATAGAGGCAACCAGGCCCTCATTGGTATCCGCGCCTTGGCTTTGGCTGATCATAGTGGAGAGTAACATAGACTAGTTACTAGTCTATGTTACTAGTACCTTCATAGTGGGTAGTGTCATATAGTATATATGTACCACCTTTTTTCTTTAATTTCATCTTGTTAGTTTTGCTCCATGGCGCAATCCATCGATACTACTACTGTACAAATGTATACATTTTTAAAAGGCTAGAGGGCGGGGCAGTCTAGCTTGGTCCTTTTCACGAGAGGCGAGGGCCTCTGTGATTTGGCGGCTCATTACCACTGGAAGGCGGGGCCTTGCGATTTGACTGCTCGTATAAATATGTCGACGACCTAAGGAGGAGAAAAGAACCATGCGGTATACTCAAGTTTTCCACTAGAGTAGTACTACGACGGAGGAGCACGAAACACGGCAGCCCAGTGCCATATGGCGATAAAAATGATCTAATTTGCTAGTCATCTCATTGTTAGCATTGTTCTATTCATGCCTCACAAAGAACATGACACGTGCGGCGAAACACCCGAAGCAAAAGAAGAAACACAGGAGCAAAAGAAGAAGGAAGATTATCACCCCAAATGATCTAATTCGCCGCTGAGTCGTAATTGCTTCTTCATCGCCTCCACGACCTCCATCTCCTTGCACGTCTCCTCCGCCATCTTCTTCATTTTGTCCATGATGCGGGATTTCTCGAAGCGAGCCTTCATCATCTGATCCACGGACGCATTACGTACCTTGACAGCAGTCGGGTGCTCGATGCGGAGCTTCGCCAACTCCTCCTTCTGTTCCATGACAAGGTCCTGCAGCATCTTCATCGAGGAACTACTACTCTCATGCAGCTTCTTCCATCCGGCATTCTTCTCCTTCAGTAGGTCGAGCTTGTGGAAGAGCTTCGCCTTGTCCTCCTGAAGTTGCAGGATTTCGCCGGTCGCCTTCTTCTCCGAGGCAATGCTCTTCTTCAGCAGCATCACCAAGCCGGCGGTCAACTCCCCCTGCTTATTGAGCTTAGCGGGCATGTCGTCAAGGCTCTCCTTCAGCAGCTCCACCAAGTTGTGGATGAACTCCTTCTGCTTATTGAGGTGCTTATTAAGCTAATCGGGCATGCCGTCGAGGGATAACGACTCCAGCGCCGCAAGCTTGGCATGTTCGCCTCCACGACTAGGGAACTCCTGGGAGCCATCGCTAGCCCGTGAGAGATCTTTCGGGGTCTCTGCATGGCGGCGAGCCCTCTCTTTTTTTCGCAGCCTTGGTTGCCGCTCCCTTGTTACAAGTAGTTCTCGACCTAGAGCTCTGCGCAGGACATGGAAATGACGGACGAAGAAGAAGCACTTATGAGGAGGAAAGGTAGAGTAATTTTTGGTTAGGTAGTTCCCCTTTTTATAACCTAAGTACTAGCACTAGTACTAATACCTGCATAGTGGGAACACGTTCAGGTTTGGTACGTACTAGTAGATGTGAGCAGGCTTGCACTTAATTGTAGTAGTAGTACTTTCGAATGTGATGGGAATAAGGTAAAGATAAATTGATGGGTTTTGGTTTCGAGGCCCGAAACGGCTCCCGATGAGTTTAGTGGAACATAAATTTCAGGTAGACTACACTGCTCAGATGCGTAAATAGTATGTTAATGTCAAAAGTTGGCACAAAATGCGAAGGAGACCAATGGAAGTACTACTAGCAACCCATGATTTAACTACTCGCATGCGCGCAGTGGAGTAGTAATGTCTTTCTTCCGCCCTTACGTCCACTCAATTTGCATGCGCTGTATTAATTGACCATCAATGGAGTGAAGGACTTTACACGCGTCAAATTATCACATGGGGTGGATCTTGTTACAAAATTGCTTCCGCCCGTGTACCCGCGTCTGCGTGCGAGGGAATGAGTGTGTGCGTGGCGTGCGTGCACATCTTCGCTTCGTGCATGTACCGCCAGTGTGGCTCAGGGAGGACGAGTACATTCTTCTGGAACCAGCAGCACGTCACTGTGATCAATCCACACAAGGATGTCGCGACAACGCCTCCACATGTGCGACGTGGCTTCATGAACTGTAAGAGAGACACTGTGTAGCGTGCCATTGTGTTTTGCACATACTCAAAGTACTAGTGAGATACACGTGCATTGCACGCATCAGATTTTGCAACTAAATTATGAATAAATACCACACTATAGCATGTAAGCTCATTTAATTCTGATGTAGACCTTCATTTAATTCTTATAGTTCATCTCATTCAAAATCAATTAGTTTTTATAAAAAACCTAGGGCCTCTTTGATTCATAGGATTTCCAAAATGCGGGAATAGGAAGAACATGGGATTAGAGTGGAATGTCGTCTTGAATCCTATAGGATTGTACGAGTGTTTGATTGTGCATAGAAAAAACGCAGAATTCTTTCAAAGAGGTTTGAGTGGATGGAATGTTTCCTATGAAATCTAGTGCAAATGAATCATATGGAAAAATTCCTATGGTTTACAATCCTACGAATCAAACAACCAAGATAGGAAAAATTCCAAAGGATTAGAATCCTCCAAAATTCCTTTGAGAATCCTTTGAATCAAAGAAGCCCTTAATCTATTTTATGATTCATGGAATTGTGCGTTGTAAAGCATAAAGTAAAAACAAATAATGGCAATTCAACTAGAAAAAAGTTTGGGAAGTTATGACACGGAAGATTCTAGAACAAAGGAGAACCACTGTTGTTTTGAGATTTGTGCATTATGCTTAAGTTCAACCATGGAGTCTGCTAGATTGTACATGTGGCAAAATCTGGTGGGGGCTAGAAGATGGTGCGTGGGACCAAGTGAAGGGAGACTATGAAGGCGTGCACAACTGCGAGATCGATATTTAGAGAGAGGGGGCGAGAACGTGCGTTGTCGTAGTGGCGGGGCCATGAAAAATGTCCCATGAGCTAGGGGGCCAAGCATTGCTAATCCTTTATGAGGAGGGCCAATTCATCAACTTAAACCATTTTTACCAGCAATTGTCTAATGATCACATTCATATTAGCCTCGATATATAGTGATGTTAGGGGGAGGGCAGGGCCCTTGCTGCCCCCTGTCTTCGCCATTGTGCGCGCGTCTGAGAGATGAAGCGGGAGGCATGGATGATGAGAGGGGAGTTGGATATATAATTAATGTGGGTGTATTAGCTATATATGTAATCCTATATAGAGAGGTATAGATTGATCGATGTGGACGTGGGAAAGAGGGTGAGACCTCACTAGATATATAGATTGATCAGTTTATGTGGAAAACTATGAAAGACCTAGCTATATACACACACACATAGAGGAACATCGATCGTTGCGCATGCACGTGAGAGATAAAGAATGCCCGATATGAGGGAGAGGGGGATGTGTGTGTGTGTGTGTGCCTTCATGGGAGACCGACCTGAAGAAAAAGATTGCATGTGTGCGATGGATAATGCCGACTGGTAGTGTGTGTGCATGCATGCACGAGAGAAAGTTAGTGGTACAATTATAAAGAGAAGACCAATGTGTCGGTGTAAAATACTAGATGAGGTCATAATCAATGTAAAGTTGAATTCAAATATTTGAATAATAAATCATGATGTTTGAAACCCATGCATGCAGGAATATAACGGAGATCTGCGCGGTGTGGTTTGGAAACGAGCATGTTGTAATGTATACACATTGAACAAGGTCAGACTGGTTTGAATTTGAGATACCGATGGCAGACATCATTTGGCCACATTGCATCCATGCATGGACACACTATTCTAATTGGAGATGATGGGTGGCTTTCGCATCACATATCTATAGGCCAATCTGATGGTGTAGAGCTGGCAAATTTGAGAACTAATGGCCGTTGGATATCATCTAGATTCCACCAGATTTTGCCACATGTACAATCTAGAAGACTCTATGGTTGAAATTAAGCATAATGCACAAACCTCAAAACACAAGCACTTCTTCTTTGTTCTAGAATCTTCCGTATCAGAATTGCCCAAATGTTTTTCTATATGATTTGTTTTTACTTTATGCCTTACAACGCACAATTCCATGAATCTTAAAATAGATTAGCTTTCTTATAAAAACTAGATGATTTTGAATGAAATGAACTATAAGAATTAAACGAACATCTACATCATGCATATATGACTCAAAGCTTACATGCTATAATGAGGTATTCATTCATAATTTGGTTGCCAAATCTCATGCGTGCAATGCACGTGTACCTTACTAGTCTAAATGGTGTCTGTGTGTCTATTGTGCGTGTTAAACACATTGTACATAGTATATCATACTAGTATAAATTGTCTTTTTTGGGTACACATTAAGCTTGTTCTCCCGAAATTTCAAGCTGCGCCTTGTTATGCCGAAATTTCAAGCTAGCGTCTCTGTCTATCGTGCTGCGAAACTCCTGCCTCTTCAACCCGCGCCTTGTTACCCGAAATATTTAAGATAAATCTTTGTCTTGTTGTGCTCCGACAACTCCCTCCATCTCAACCCACGCCTTGCTATTCCAAAAATACAACGCGCGCGAAAAATCCCACCTCCTGTGAAATCCCGACACGCGAAATGCCTGTGATACCCCTGAATCGAAAGAACCGCCTCAAATCGGTGGGGGTACTTCCGTAACTTACCCCACATTTCGGACAAGCGCGTCCCTAAGACATGGTCCGCCCACCCATTCGTACACCGAGGCCGGGAAAACCCACGAAGCCCCACACCCACCTCCGTCCGCCACCCAGCCGGAGCCTCTTCCCCGACGACGTCGTCCACAGCAACACCTCAACGTCCCTCATCCATCATACCGGATGAGGATCCGTCGTCGATCTGGTCGTCCCGCCGGTTCAGCCACCCCGTCCTCCACCTCTAAGGAGCTGCCCCGATGTTCCCCTCGTCTTTCGCGCCACCTCCATTCCCACACCACCGTCTTCACCTACACCACCGGAAGAGCATCATCATCACCGTTTCCTCGGATGAAGCTGTGGCCTAATCGGCGCCACCAAAGAGGTTGTACACTAATCGCCACATTTTCTTCTTGATTCTATCTCATGGAGCTGCTGGCGCTCGGTCCTGAGCCGACACGGCGCGGCTCCATCCACGGCGGCGTCGCCGGCCACTTCCTCCACAACGTCGCTCCCTCGGCGGTGACGTCCACATCAGTAGGAGCTGCTGCTACTTTATCTCTCGCTCGCGCTGCTGCTCTACTCTTGTTCTCGGTCCCCTGCCTTGTCTCCTCTTGCTCGCGCTGCTGCTCTCACTCTTGCTCTTGCTTGCGATGCTGCTCCAATTTAGCTACACTTCAGTTGACTGAATCGACTTTTGGGTCAGTCAATTTTCAGGGGGTGGGGGGGCTTGTGCTACCTCTTGAGCTTGCGTTGGATTTTCCCGAAGAGGAAGGGATGATGCAGTAGAGTAGCATAAGTATTTCCCTCAGTTTTTTAGAACCAAGGTATCAATCCAGTAGGAGGCCACGCTCAAGTCCCTCGTACCTGCACAAAACGATAGCTACTCGCAACCAACGCGATTAGGGGTTGTCAATCCCTTCACGGTCACTTACGAGAGTGAGATCTGATAGATATAATATTTTTGGCATTTTTGGTATAAAGATGCAAAGTAAAAAGTAAAGGCAAAGTAAAAAGCAAAGCAAGATTAAATAGATGGAGATTGATATGATGAGAATAGACCCGGGGGCCATAGGTTTCACTAGTGGCTTCTCTCAAGAGCATAAGTATTCTACGGTGGGTGAACAAATTACTGTTAAGCAATTGACAGAATTGAGCATAGTTATGAGAATATCTAAGCATGATCATGTATATAGGCATCACGTCCGTGACAAGTAGACCGAAACGATTCTGCATCTACTACTATTACTCCACTCATCGACCGCTATCCAGCATGCATCTAGAGTATTAAGTTAAAACCAGAGTAACGCTTTAAGCAAGATGACATGATGTAGAGAGATAAATTCATGCAATATGAAATAAACCCCATCTTGTTATCCTCGATGGCAACGATACAATACGTGCCTTGCTGCCCCTTCTGTCACTAGGAAAGGACACCGCAAGATCGAACCCAAAGCTAAGCACTTCTCCCATGGCAAGAACTACCAATCTAGTTGGCCAAACCAAACGGATAATTCGAAGAGACTTGCAAAGATAACCAATCATACATAAAAGAATTCAGAGAAGATTCAAATATTATTCATAGATAGACTTGATCATAAACCCACAATTCATCGGTCTCAACAAACACACCGCAAAAAGAAGATTACATCCAGTAGATCTCCACGAGAGAGGGGGAGAACTTTCTATTGAGATCCAAAAAGAGAGAAGAAGCCATCTAGCTACTAACTATGGACCCGAAGGTCTGAGGTAAACTACTCACACTTCATCGGAGGGGCTATGATGATGTAGAAGCCCTCCGTGATGACGGCCCTCTCCGGCGGAGCTCCGGAACAGGCCCTAAGATGGGATCTCGTGGATACAGAAAGTTGCAGTGGTGGAATTAGGTTTTTGGCTCCGTATCTGATCGTTTGGGGGTACATAGGTATATATAGGAGGAAGGAGTACGTGGTGGAGCTCCGAGGGGCCCACGAGGCAGGGGGCGCGCCCTAGGGGGGCGCGCCCCCCACCCTCGTGACCGCCTCTTTGACTCCTTGGAGTAGGGTCCAAGTCTCCTGATCACGTTCGGTGAGAAAATCACGTTCCCGAAGGTTTTATTCCGTTTGGACTCCGTTTGATATTCTGTTTCTCCGAAATACTGAAATAGGCAAAAAAACAGCAATTCTGGGCTGGGCCTCCGGTTAATAGGTTAGTCCCAAAAATAATATAAAAGTGGAAAATAAAACCCAATATAGTCCAAAACAATAGATAATATAGCATGGAGCAATCAAAAATTATAGATAGGCTGGAGACGTATCAGGCATCCCCAAGCTTAATTCCTACTCGTCCACGAGTAGGTAAATGATAAAAAGAGAATTTTTGCTGCGGAGTGCTACTTGGCATATTTCAATGCAAATCTTCTTAATTGTGGTGTGAATATTCAGATTAGGAAAATTCAAGACAAAAGTTCATATTGACTTAAAGAATAATAATACTTCAAGCAAACCAACAAAACAATTATGTTTTCTTAAAGTAACATGGCCAAAGAAAGTTCATCCCTACAAAATCATATAGTTTAGTCATACTCCATTTTCGTCACACAAGAATGCTCTCATCATGCACAACCCCGATGACAAGCCAAGCAATTGTTTCATACCTTAATAATTTCAAACTCATAAACTTTCACGCAATAAATGAGCGTGAGCCATGGATATAGCACTATGGGTGGAATAGAATATAATGGTGGGGGTTATGTGGAGAAGACAAAAAGGAGAAAGTCTCACATCAACAAGGCTAATCAACGGGCTATGGAGATGCCCATCAATTGATGTTAATGCAAGGAGTAGGTATTGCCATGCAACAGATGCACTAGAGCTATAAATGTATGAAAGCTCAACAAAAGAAACTAAGTGGGTGTGCATCCAACTTGCTTGCTCACGAAGACCTAGGGCACTTGAGGATGCCCATTGTTGGAATATACAAGCCAAGTCCTATAATGAAAATTCCCACTAGTATATGAAAGTGATAACTCAAGAGACTCTCTATATGAAGAACATGGTGCTACTTTGAAGCACAAGTGTGGAAAAAGGAATAGTAGCACTACCCCTTTTTATTTATTTTCTCTTTTTTTGGGCCTTCTTTTTTTCTTTGGCCTTTTTTGGGATAATGATCTATTAAATGATGATCATCACACTTTTATTTATTTACAACTCAATAATTACAACTCAATACTAGAACAAAGTATGACTCTATATGGATGCCTCCGGTGGTATACCGGGATATGCAATGAATCAAGAGTGACAAATATGAAAAAATTATGAACGGTGGCTTTGCCACAAATACTATGTCAACTACATGATCATGCTAAGCAATATGACAATGATGGATGTGTCATGATAAACTAGATGGTGGAAAGTTGCATGGCAATATATCTCGGAATGGCTATGGAAATGCCATAATAGGTAGGTATGGTGGTTGTTTTGAGGAAGATATAAGGAGGTTTATGTGTGAAAGAGCGTATCATAGCACGGGGTTTGGATGCACCAGCGAAGTTTGCACCAACTCTTGATGTGAGAAAGGGCAATGCACGGTACCGTAGAGGCTAGCAATGATGGAAGGGTGAGAGTGCATATAATCCATGGACTCAACATTAGTCATAAAGAATTCATATACTTATTGCAAAAATCTACAAGCCATCAAAAACCAAAGTATTACGTGCATGCTCCTAGGGGGATAGATTGGTAGGAAAAGACCATCGCTCGTCCCCGACCGCCACTCATAAGGAGGACAATCAAATAACACCTCATGTTTCAAATTTGTTGCATAACGTTTACCATACGTGCATGCTACGGGACTTGCAAACTTTAACTCAAGCACTTCTCAAATTCACAATTACTCTACTAGCATGACTTTGATATTACTACCTCCATATCTCAAAACAATTATCAAGCATCCAACTTTTCTTAGTATTCAACACACTCAAAAGAAAGTTTCACAAATCTTGAATACCAAGCATGTCATTATTAAGCAAATTGCCGTGCTATTAAGACTCTCAAAATAATTTAAGTGAAGCATGAGAGATCAATAGTTTCTTTAAAACAAATCCACCGCCGTGCTCTAAAAGATCTAAGTGAAGCACATAGAGGAAAATTACAACGCTCAAAAGATATAAGTGAAGCACATAGAGCAAAACTACTTAGCTCAAAAGATATAAGTGAAGCACATAGAGTATTCTATCAAATTTTAATTCATGTATGGCTCTCTCAAAAGGTGTGTACAGCAAGGATGATTCTGGCATACTAAAACACAAAGACACAAATAATACAAGATGCTCCAAGCAAAACACATATCATGTTGGTGAATAAAAATATAGCTCCAAGTAAATTACCGATGGAAGTGGACGAAAGAGGGGATGCCTTCCGGGGCATCCCCAAGCTTTGACTTTTTGATGTCCTTGGATTATCTTGGGGGTGCCATGGGCATCCCCAAGATTAGGCTCTTGCCACTCCTTGTTCCATAATCCATCAAAAGAATTCACCAAAAACTTGAAAATTTCACAACACAAAACTTAAAGTAGAAAACTCGTGAGCTCCGTTAGCGAAAGAAAACAAAAGACCACTTCAAGGTACTGTAATGAACTCATTCTTTATTTATATTGGTGTTAAACATACTGTATTCCAACTTCTCTATGGATTATAAACTATTTTACTAGCCATAGATTCATCAAAATAAGCAAACAACACACGGAAAACAGAATCTGTCAAAAACAGAACAATCTATAGTAATCTGTAGCTAGCGCAAGATCTGGAACCCCAAAAATTCTAAAATAAATTTCTGGACGTGAGGTATTTATATATTAATCATATTCAAAAATATTTAACTAAATAGCACTTTTGAAATAAAAATGATGGCAGTTCTCGTGAGCGCTAAAGTTTCTGTTTTTTACAGCAAGTTCAACAAGACTTTCCCCAAGTCTTCCCAACGGTTCTACTTGGCACAAACACTAATTAAACACAAAAACACAACCAAAAAAGAGGCTAAATAAATTATTTATTACTAAACAGGAGAAAAAATCAAGGAATAAAAATAAAATTGGGTTGCCTCCCAACAAGCGTTATCGTTTAACGCCCCTAGCTAGGCATAAAAGCGAGGATAGATCTAGGTATTGCCATCTTTGGTAGGCAATCCATAAGTGGCTATCATGATAGTTTCATATGGAAATTTTATTTTCTTTCTAGGAAAGTGTTCCATGCCCTTTTTTAATGGAAATTGAAATCTAATATTCCCTTCCTTCATATCAATAATCGCACCAACTGTTCTAAGGAAAAGTCTACCAAGAATAATAGGGCAAGAAGGATTGCAATCTATATCAAGAACAATGAAATCTATGAGCACATAATTCCTATTTGCAACAATAAGAACATCATTAATCCTTCCCATAGGTTTCTTAATAGTAGAATCCGCAAGATGCAAGTTTAGAGAGCAATCATCAAAATTACGGAAATCTAGCAAATCACACAAAGTCTTGGGAATAGTAGAGACACTGGCACCCAAATCACACAGAGCATAAAACTCATGATCTTTAATTTTAATTTTAATAGTTGGTTCCCACTCATCATAGAGTTTTCTAGGGATAGAAACTTTCAACTCAAGTTTTTCTTCCTAAGATTGCATCAAGGCATCAACAATATGTTCGGTGAAGGCTTTCTTTTGACTATAAGCATGTGGAGAATTTAGCACGGATTGCAACAAGGAAATACAATCAATTAAAGAACAACTTTAATAATTAAATTCCTTGAAATCCAATATAGTGGGTTTAGCAACATCTAGATTTTTATTTCTTTCAATCCCACTTTCATCAATTTCATCATAAAGATCTAAATACTCCGGATTTTTAGAATGCCTTCTAGGTAAAGGAAGATCATATTCAGTTTCATCAAGATTCATATTGCAAAACAAAGATTTAATAGGTGACACATCAATAACTTTTAGATCTTCATCTTGATTTTCATAGGAATTGGAAGAACATGCTTTAATAAAGGCATCTTTGGAAGCATGCATCCTAGCGGTTCTTTCCTCGCACTCATCAATGGAAATTAGCATGGCTTTGAGAGACTCATTGATATCATGCTTAGGAGGAATAGATCTAAGCTTTAAAGAATCAATCTCGAGAGAAATTATATCAACGTTCCTAGCCAAATCATCAACTTTAAGCAATTTATCTTCAAGCAAAGCATTAAAATTCTTTTGTGAATTCATAAACTCTTTAACACTATTCTCAAATTCAGAGGGCATCTTATTATAATTTCCATAAGAGTTGTTGTAGGAATTCCCATAATTATTAGAAGGATTACTAGGATATGGCCTAGGATTAAAATTCCCTCTATAAGCGTTGTTACCAAAATTATTCCTACCAACAAAATTCACATCCATAGATTCATTGTTATTCTCAATCAAAGTAGACAAAGGCATATCATTAGGATCAGAAGAAACACTCTTAGTAGCAAATAATTTCATAAGCTCATCCATCTTTCCACTCAAAACATTGATTTCTTCTATCGCATGCACTTTTTTATTAGAAGATCTTTCAGTATGCCATTGAGAATAATTAACCATAATATTATCTAGGAGCTTAGTAGCATCTCCTAAAGTGATTTCCATAAAAGTGCCTCCCGCGGCCGAATCTAAAAGATTTCTAGAAGCAAAATTCAATGCGGCATAAAAAATTGTATAATCATCCACAAATTTAAACCATGAGTAGGGCAATTACGTATCTTTAATTTCATTCTCTCCCAAGCTTGTGCAACATGTTCATGATCAAGTTGCTTAAAGTTCATAATATCGTTTCTAAGAGAGATGATCTTAGCGGGAGGGAAATAGTTAGAGATAAAAGCATCTTTGCACTTGTTCCAAGAATCAATACTATTTTTAGGCAAAGACGAAAAGCAAGCTTTATCACGATCTCTAAGCGAAAAAGGAAATAGCTTCAATTAAACGACATCATTATCAACATATTTTTTCTTTTGCATATCACATAAATCAACGAAGCTATTCAGATGAGTAGCGGCATCTTCACTAGGAAGGCTGGCGAATTGATCTTTCATAACAAGATTCAACAAAGCAGTATTGATTTCACAAGATTCAGTATTGGCAAGAGGAGCAATCGGAGTGCTAAGGAAATCATTATTATTGGTATTAGTGAAGTCACACAATTTGGTGGTATCTTGAGCCATCGCGACAAACAAGCAATCTAACACACGAGCAAACAAAAAGGCAAGCGAGAAAAGAGAGGGGGGATAGAGAGAGAGGGTGAATAAAATGGCAAGGGTGCAGTGGGGGAGAGGAAAACGAGAGGCAAATGGCAAATAATGTAATGCGAGAGATAGGGATTGTGATGGGTACTTGGTATGTTGATCTTTTGCGTAGACTCCCCAGCAACGGCGCCAGAAATCCTTCTTGCTACCTCTTGAGCTTGCGTTGGATTTCCCCGAAGAGGAAGGGATGATGCAGCAGAGTAGCGTAAGTATTTCCCTCAATTTTTGAGAACTAAGGTATCAGTCCAGTAGGAGGCCACGCTCAACTCCCTCGTACCTGCACAAAACGATAGCTACTCGCAACCAATGCGATTAGGGGTTGTCAATCCCTTCACGGTCACTTACGAGAGTGAGATCTGATAGATATAATATTTTTGGTATTTTTGGTATAAAGATGCAAAGTAAAAAGTAAAGGCAAAGTAAAAAAGCAAAGCAATATTAAAGTGATGGAGATTGATATGATGAGAATAGACCCGGGGGCCATAGGTTTCACTAGTGGCTTCTCTCAAGAGCATAAGTATTCTACGGTGGGTGAACAAATTACTGTTGAGCAATTGACAGAATTGAGCATAGTTATGAGAATATCTAGGCATGATCATGTATATAGGCATCACATCCGTGACAAGTAGACCGAAACGATTCTGCATCTACTACTATTACTCCACTCATCGACCGCTATCCATCATGCATCTAGAGTATTAAGTTAAAAACAGAGTAACGCTTTAAGCAAGATGACATGATGTAGAGAGATAAATTCATGCCATATGAAATAAACCCCATCTTGTTATCCTCGATGGCAATGATACAATACGTGCCTTGCTGCCCCTTCTGTCACTGGGAAAGGACACCGCAAGATTGAACCCAAAGCTAAGCACTTCTCCCATGGCAAGAACTACCAATCTAGTTGGCCAAACCAAACGGATAATTCGAAGAGACTTGCAAAGATAACCAATCATACATAAAAGAATTCAGAGAAGATTCAAATATTATTCATAGATAGACTTGATCATAAACCAACAATTCATCGGTCTCAACAAACACACCGCAAAAAGAAGATTACATCGAATAGATCTCCACGAGAGAGGGGGAGAACTTTGTATTGAGATCCAAAAAGATAGAAGAAGCCATCTAGCTACTAACTATGGACCCGAAGGTCTGAGGTAAACTACTCACACTTCATCGGAGGGGCTATGATGATGTAGAAGCCCTCCGTGATGACGGCCCTCTCCGGCGGAGCTCCGAAACAGGCCCCAAGATGGGATCTCGTGGATACAAAAAGTTGCGGTGGTGGAATTAGGTTTTTGGCTCTGTATCTGATCGTTTGGGGGTACATAGGTATATAGGAGGAAGGAGTATGTCGGTGGAGCTCCGAGGGGCCCATGTGGCAGGGGACGCGCCCTAGGGGGCACTACTAGGGAAAACCTTACATACAGAAATTTAGCAACAGCGCGGGTTAAAAAAGGGCGCTAGTGCTAGATAGCAGTAGCGGTTCAAAATAAACGCGCTGCAGATATGATTCTAGCAGTAGCGCGTGTGCCCGTAAAAGCGCTACTACTAATATTCCCATTGCTGGAACGATGGGCTACGCATAGCAGTAGCGGCCTTGCAGGAAGCGCGCTACCGCTAGGGCATGAGTAGCAGCGCGTTTCCCCGTAACAGCGCTACTGCTAATGGAAATAAAATAAAATGAAAAACAAATAGAAAAGTAAATGAAAATGAAAGAAACAGAAAAAGGAGAAACAAAAAAATAAAATGTAAAGCAAAATAAATGAAAATGCGAAAAAACAGAGAAAGGCTTAGCTGTAGCGTGTGTTAGTAAGAGGCGTTGTAGCTAACGCAGCTGCAGCGCGTTTCGAGGACCCCCGCTATAGAAACAGAAAAGGAAATAAAAAAGAGAGAAACTTACATATGTATAGCAGTAGCGCGTTTTGGAAAAAGCGCTATAGCTACCTTAGCTATAGCGCGTTCTGCGAAACGCGCTGCCGCTAGTTTTGACTTAACCAAAAAACCGTTTCCCCCCCCCCGGCCACCACTTGCCCCCCAAATCTCTCGACCCACCCCGCCGTCGTCTCCCTGATTCGTCGTCGCCCCACTTCGCCGCCGTCTCCTGCCGATGTCGACGCCCCCGGAGCCACCAGAGCCGTGCACCGTCGACGCCATCGGAGCCGCCCCCAACTCCATGGAGCCGCGCGGCCTCATCAACGCCACCGGAGCCGCCGTCGACGCCACCGGATCCTCCCTCGCCAGAACTGCCTCCCTCGCCGTCACCGGAGACGCCCCTGCCTCCCTCGCCACCACCGGAGCCATCCTCTGTAAGCCCCCACCCCTCCTCTCTCTCTCATGCATAGGTTAGCTAGTTTAATTATGTTAATTATCTAGGTTAGGGCAAAAATTTAGTTAGGGCTTTGACAGAGAAGTAGTTAGGTTAACTAGTTTAATTAGGTTAATTACCTAGGTTAGTGCAAAAATTTAGTTAGGGCTTTGACAAAGAACTAGTCAGGTTAACTAGTTTGATTAGGTTAATTATCTATGTTATTTAGGCAAGTTTTATTTTAAAGATGATCCCTTCCTAGACTTTTATTGTTGATTATATCTTTTCATTGAAGTGGTCATGTTGTTTGTGCCCAAGTGGCTTTGTTGATTCAATGAAGCTGAGTGGCCTATATATATTTTGCGGGAATGTTGATTCATTTCCGTTCCGGCAAATTTCAGGTTCTCGATTTGTCCACTTTTTAGCAAAGGTCATGCCGAAATTTTCCGTGAATTTCGGCATGACTTGTGCTACAAACTAAGACATATCGAGTGCCCGTGTGATTTGCCGCACCAGGAAGGACTCAACGTTCCTGCAAAACAATAGGCCTTTTTTATGTCATTATTCATTTTATTAGGTCTAGAATTAATTGACTAGATTTAATCATAGGAAACATGGCTAGCAACGATGAAGGATAGGGTTCTGGTGATTGCGACGACGCCTACCGGGCGGCAGACGAATTTTTTAGCCTTACCGATGATCAACCGATGTTATTGTTGGGCCCACCGGTGGCATCGGGGACTAAGACCTACACGCAGACCGGTGCTGAGACTGAGACCGGCGCTCAGACTCAGACAAGCATCGAGACCGGCACTGAGACTGATACCGGCGCTACCTCGGGGAGCGGAGCCGGTGTAGAACCGAAAGCAAAGAGGCAACGGGTTCCTAACAAACTCAGGACTACTAGAGTGGTGGTCACGGAGGTGGACGACGGCAATTTTGAGCCAACGGCGCCCGAGGAAGCGCGTCGATGCTACGGCAATCAAATAGGCTGCATCGTACGGACAACCGCCACCATCAACGATGAGAAACTACAGAAGATAGAAAATATGAGGAGCTCCCTCCTAAAGAAGTTTCACCAGATATTCTTGTTCCCGGGTCGGAATGAGAAGGATTATAAAGATCTAGATGAGGACCCGGCAATGAAGAAGATAAACAAACACGCCATGACCAAGTTTAGCGACGCGTTGGCCGCCTGGAAAAATCGAGTGAAAGCAAGGATCATCGACAAGAAGGAACCCTACTCCGAGATTGTAAAGGATAATCTGATAATCACGGAAGAGCAGTTTCAAATATTCAAGGAGGCTTGCAAGGCCGAAGATGCCAAAAAAAGTCTAAGTACATGAAGGGGCTTCAAGAGAGGAACATTGGGAGCCACCACCTCGGAAGCCGTGGTTAAGGCGGAAAGAGGTCCAAATGGGCCAAGGAGGACGCGGAAGCCGCGAGTCTGGCCATCCCAGACCCCTTGGCCGAGTTCACCGTCCCGCGGGAGCATGACGTCCTCAGGGCCTGGCACCGTTGGGACACAGTGAAAAAGGTTTACGAGACAACACCGGTCATTACGGAGTTCATGAGACTGCTGGTAATTTTAGTTTGTGATCAATTCGACTGCACACGTTAGTCATATTTGTAAACGATCGTTGTGCCTTTTGCAGAGAGAGCAGCACAGGATTGCAGCCGAAAGCGACTCGCCGTCTGAGGCATTGGCGAGGCCCAAGTGGGACACTCCATTCAACCGGGCGTTGAACATATTGAAACAACAACCAGTGGATGCTCGACCGTCGTATGGACGCGTGCACGGTGTCGGAGACGGCGCCACGTGGAAGAAGTACTACCGTGAGACCACGGAGGAGAGAAAGGAAAGACGGAGGTTAAAGGAAGAAAACATCAACAAGAGGGTTGAGATTGCAGTTGAGAAGAAATCAACTGAGATAGTCGCAACAGCGGTAGCTGCCGCAAAACAGGTGGCTTTAGATATTTCTACTACCTTAGTTCCGGCCGTTTTCAATTGGACCAGGCAAAATCCAAAAAAAGATGCAGCGGACTTTCCTCTTGCTGACTTCTTGGCGGGGAGCAGCTCGACTAGCGTTGCACCAGCACCTACAGCTGCACCTGCTCCCGCACTAGACGTGCTAGGCGGTGCTTCATCTTTGGCTGAGCACGACGCCCTCACGGTATCTGTCACACCGGCCCCTTCAATATAAATATATAACTCCTGTTTTCGTTGCCTTTCGGATGTCTCACGTCGCAGACTTTTCTTTGCAGGCCGACGAAAACCCGTGCACCATATTGTACACCATCGGCGACCAGAAGGTGGACGTGGGAAAGGCGACGATAATGGAGCTGAAGGAACCATTGTTCCACAGCTGGCCGATCCCCCCGAACGTCTTCAAGGTTTCCGTGGCCAGTGTCAAACCGGGCCACGAGAATTTGCCTCCTCTAGTACTATTGGGGGATGACGACGAGACACCGCGGCGGCTTGGTGATTGTTGCAATGCTGGGTGGGTCCTGTTGTGGCCAAAGAGTCTGCTTCATTTGGAGGCGGCCGGGAGCACACCCACGAGCACGCAGCCTCAGCAAGGTATGAACATCAACACCCCACCTACCCAATTATCGTCGGGTGTCGGGTTGGGTGATAGCGGACGGGGTAAGGAGGAGGCTCCATTAGTCGCTGATGACCTCGCCATGGATGAGGATGAGGACGACGATGGCGCTGCTAAACAGTATGTCTATACTGGCGCCTCCTCAGGGTTTGAGCATCATGAGTCAGTGCCTGAATTGCCGTCTCAACATATTATGGACGACCTTCCGGTAGTAAAGAAGTTTAGGAAGAGAGCGAGGAAAGGCAAAAAAGTTGTTTCTATGATCCAGCCGCCTCAGCAGCCTCGGCTTCAGGACCGTATAGATATCCCTGGTGCGGATAAATGGCATATCCCCGGTCAACCAATCCTACCTGCAACAGCGCTACGGGCCAGATTCGGCGATCTAAAGAGACTTCATGATGATGTGTTCCGGGTAGAGAAATACCTCATCCCCTCGAAAGATCCAGGATACCCACTCTATGTGGTTAATGTTCCACGGCAAATGTCGTACATTGACAGCTTCCCCGCGGATAAGTTCTTCCTCCGATTCGATTACATATTCGACATGTTTCACGTGAAGAAGCTGGATTTTATGTTTGTCCGCCTTTATGCCTTGCACATGAACTACATCATCGGGGTTGAGAAGATATCTCATATCTGTGTCGCTGACCCGTACTACATGCATGAGGGCTTCTTGGGAGTCTGCGCAAATCACCGTGAATACGCGAGGGATTACATCGTCAATTTCATGCTCGCCAATAAGGACAAGGAGGCGATTCTCGTGCCTTATCATCCCATGAAAGTCATCCACGCTGCTATCCTTCCTTCGATTTCAATCACTCATTTGCACGGTGGAGGCTAATTAATTTGAGGACTTATTTTGCGCAGCGGCGGGCGCGCCGTCCTCATCATCCTCTACCCCCGATTCTCCCACGCTCTTTACTTGGACTCGTCGAAGAACATTCACAAAAAGGATTACGCCCACATCAAGGATGTTCTCGATAGTGCTATGTTTTACTACCAAGCAAGGGGTGGAGAGGTCAGGGACAAGAAGAGAAGGGGCGGCAGGGTCGCCTTCGGCCATAAGACCGACTTCTGCTGCATCCAGCAACCGAACGATTCTCTTAATGATGGATTCTATGTCCTACACCACATGCTGGAGTACAGACGGGATCACCAGAACCTTCGCATGTCACCTAGATCCGGCGATGCCCATATTCTGCAATGGGCAAAGGACATAGGAGATATCGAGGATCATCGACTTCGAGCTGAGTTCTATAACATCCAGCGCGAACTTGCCCAAATCATCATGAAGGAGGTCGTCAGAAAAATAGGGATGTTCTATGGAGAAGGACAAATGTCCCGAAAGACGTCCGAACATGGATAGCCTCTCAGCGTCTCGACCTGAAGCCTTTCACTAGGCTCGGGGACTATCTCCCTGACTTGGATGGATGGAACGACATGTTGGAGTGATTGTCGATATATGACAATGTGTCTGTTTAGTCCATACTTTTTGTATGACAAAACTTTGAGTTATGCATGGTGAAACTTTATTTGTGATGTAATTAAACTGTCCTCCTCCTCGACTAGCGAAAATCACTCTAGTTAGGGAATTTTGGGGTACGATGAACTTTGTTATTTATGCTTATGATATGTTGTTTTTATTTGTGCCAAGTCTGTCTCTTTCTGTTGCTCAACTATATATGTTGCATATCATCGACTCATGTGATGATGTAGGTGCATAGATCATAGATGGCGAAGAAGTGTTATGCCAGGAGTATATATATGACAAGTGGCCGGAGTGTCAGGCCCTTCCGGTTTCCGAGCGACAGGCAGTAGTTAGTTTAGAGGTTCACGCTAATGCGAAAGAGGGATACGAACTCATGTTCTCAAAGTGATAGCTCTTCTCGCGTATATCATTGTTTAGATGGATGACGATGTATTTGCATATCATTCGAGACTTGTATCGCTATTTTCGAGATGATGACGAGAGACCACTTTGTGTTGGATGATGATTATGATGATGACATGATTTGATGAGACTAATTGTATGTATATGCTATGATTACATTTGTATGTGTATGATATGCTAAAGATTATTGTATAAAGCCTATTCAAATACAAAACAAATATGCAGGAAAAACAACTAATAAATAAACTAGTAGTAGCGAGGGGGGAAATTTAGCAGTAGCGCCGCATTGTCAGTAGCGCATCCCAGCAAACAGCGCTGCAGATAATATCAGTAGCGCCCTTTACCAAAGAGCGCTACAGCTATTCATGTATAGCAGTAGCGTGGGACAACCGGCGCTACTGCTATACATTACCTGTAGCGCCTTATTAGTAGCGTCGGTGCCCGCGCTACTGATAGGCCCAAAACCCTCGCTGCTGGTAGGCTTTTCCCTAGTAGTGGGGGGCGCCCCCCACCCTCGTGACCGCCTCTTTGACTCCTTGGAGTAGGGTCCAAGTCTCCTGGATCACGTTCGGTGAGAAAATCACGTTCCCGAAGGTTTTATTCCGTTTGGACTCCATTCAATATTCTGTTTCTCCGAAATACTGAAATAGGCAAAAAAAACAACAATTCTGGGCTGGGCCTCTGGTTAATAGGTTAGTCCCAAAAATAATATAAAAGTGGAAAATAAAGCCCAATATAGTCCAAAACAGTAGATAATATAGCATGGAGCAATCAAAAATTATAGATACGTTGGAGACGTATCAGCTTGCCGCAGTTAAGGAAGAACCAGCCGTAGTGGGGAGGGAGGCTCGCCGGAGAGGTACCCCACTATCTATCTTAGGGTTCAGGGTGGGGGCGATGGTCTCCGGCGGTGGTGGGGCGGTGGCATGGGGATCGTCGGAGAAAAGCTCGGAACGGGGGGTCCTAGAGGGATGGTTGGGGCGGTGGCGGGCCGGCGGTGGGGAGTGTTTTCAGGGTGGGCGGGGCGGCGCACCGCCGGCCGTGGGCGGCTGTTTGGCCGGTGGTGGCTGGCGGCTCATGGGAGTGGAGGTTGAAGATGAACTGTAGGCCCTTGATTTCGTATCCAACGGCTGCAAAATTGACTGACCAATGATGAAAAAGCCAGTCGACTGACGTGTAGCCTCACCTCTAGTGCGTTCAGTTTTGACAGTAAAATTCAGTTACGACAGCAAAATTCAGTTTCGACAGTCAAGTTTAGTTTTGACAGTTAAATTCAGGTTCGACAGTTAAGTTTAGAGATGAGCGGCTGATGTATTTTACATTTAGAACTTTGTGGTTATGTATTTTACGTCATCTATTGGAGATGCTATTAGAATTCCACTCAGGTTAACGTTGTCTCTCTTGTCCTGCTTCAGCCTCGACATCGTACAACTCACCAGAGCTGCTCCAACGACGAAACCCTCCATCACAGCGCAGCAGTACCTCGGGCTCCATCTCCGGACGCTTAAGATCTTCTTCCCCTCCTCCGACAGCCAAGTCCGCCGGAGCATCCTCACCGGCCAACCCAATCACGCTGAGATCGACATGGCTTCGGCAAAGAGGTTGTACACTTGTTGCATATCTTTTTTACTCTACATGTTATATATATTGTCCACTGAGCACACGGAGTAATGGGAAATACGATTATTTTATCCTACTATATGACAAGCAGTGAGGTACCAGGCAACTTAGCTATCCGTGATGGACTCTCTTGAACGCCATCATTATTTATCTCTGCGCGTTTGAGTTGTGCATTTGTCGATGGCCCTGGGAGTTGAGCTAGTAGGATAGTGACCTGGGTCCAAAGTAATTGAAGTAGCACAAAAACATTTTTTTAGTGTAGGCTTTTCCTTGCTCAAGCCTGCCTACTAGAATCGCCAGTGCTTGAAAGGAAAAGTGAATGAAAAACATAGGAATTGGAAAGTTTCCTATCGTACTACTTTTCATGAATTTGGTGCAAAGGAATGGAGCAAAGGAAAACTGTAGGATTTGTTCCTTTAGTGTCTCCTTGAAAGAAAAACTGTAGGAATTTTAATTTCCACTTGTCCTCCTTTTCAAATTCCTATTCATGAAGCACAAGACTAAGAGATAGTAGCATAATAGCATTATAACCATACATTTTCTTGTGGTTTGACTTAATCTCAGCATGCTTCTTTGCATCCTGTGATATTCCAATTCTTGTGAACCAAACACCCAGATTGGCAGAAATCCTGTGTTTTAAATTCTCTGTTTTGCACGTGCATTCCTATCCTATTCCTGTCTATTTCCTATCCCTGCATTGTTAGAATCCTCAAATTCAAACAAGCCCTTACGCAATTAATTCTGTTACAGATATGTGTCAAAGAAAACCTTGTGTGGTTTGTCCTGCTCCTGCAGTGCTATGTTCCACCCCAGCTCAGCTGATCCAACGACGAAAGGGTTCATCATAGTAGGGATCCACTCTCCAGACTGTCTTTCGCCGCCTCAGATCTTCTTCCCCGCCGCGGGCAGCCACGACAACTGCATTACCATCATCAACTGAGCAGATGACCTTGAGAACTACACGGGTCCGCAAGAGAGGTCACACTCTTCCGTGTCTGCTTATGTTATGCATCGCTTAATATGACGACATGCTACTTTATCGTCGTGTTCACCTATTAGACTCTGAGTCAGGTCCAAACTTATGCTGAAACTTGAGTTTTTAAATGGTTGTGGGGTACATATTGGGGCAGCAATCAGTACTATTTGTCTACTATCTGGTTAATCTCAGGTATCTACTATGAGTTTCATGTTGGGTGCAAACAAACATTAAAGGAGCCATTATCTGTATTTTTTAACTAAAGCTATTATCTGCCTGCTATCATTGGTTTTGGGTCTATCCACAATTTGCTACCATCACTCTGGATTTGTGCATGCACTCCTTACATAATCTCACTATGTTTTATTCCTATGCATGTCAGTTATTGTACACAATGGAACTGAACATGTAGAGCAAAAGAGACGAGCCTTGCATGGCAATAAAATTTCATGCAGATGTCGCTCCATGGTGGGCACAAAGGCAGCCCCCCTCCACCCATTTCGGATCATAATCAAGAGGAAGATAACTGCTCTGAGGGGGATTCAGAAGCAGAAGACCACTCCTATTTACCCCATGAGGTCTTCGCTCTAACTTGGCATGCTGATGTTGGTAATATCATGCATATGGTGCCTTGCATTGCTTATTGTATACATCAAAGATGTCATCTGCTTAGTTTAGACATGCTTTGTGTCAATGCCATTTGTTTAGTTTCTTTATCGTATATGTGAATCATGCAATGCCATGTTGTTTAGTCAGGCATCATATATGTGAATTTTGCAATGCCACCCTGGTTAGCCAGTCATCTTATATGTGAATTATATCATGACATCATTTTTTATTACGTGTTAAATTTGTCAACAATTTTAGTACATTCAATTACTCTTCCTGTGCATCAGCCATTCGGCGCAGTCATGGAAAACTCTGGAGTGGAAACAAGGTCTTCAGAGCAGACAATGCTATCTGACAAAGTGCATGTCTTGCTGGTTACAGATAGCTCCTCAGAGGAGGATTCAGAGATAGATGATCAGTCCTATTTACCCCCCGAGGTGCATGCTCTAACTTGGCAGGGTTATGTTGCTCATATCGTGCGTATGGTATCTTACATTGCTATGTCATTTGCTTAGTTTAGACATGCTTTGTGTGAATGCCACCTGTTTAGTGTCTAATTACCATATATGTGAATTATGCAATGCCATCTTGTTGCAAGACATTATATATGTGAATTATGCAATGCTATCTTGATCCAAGGCATTATATATGTGAATTATGCGATGCCATGCTGTCTAGCCAAGCGTCATATATGTGAATTATATCATGAAATCCTTTTTTTGTATTTCTCATTGCTTTTGCCGACAATGTTTGTATATTCAACTGCTCTCCCTGTGCATCAGCCATTTGAATTGGTGATGGAGAAATCTGGAGTGAAAACAAGGTCTTCAGAGCAGACAATGCTACCTGCTGAAGAAGATATCTTGCTGGTTATAGATAGCTCTTCAGAGGAGGATTCAGAGGCAGATGACCAGTCCTATTATCCCCCTGAGGTGTATGCTCAAACTTGGCAGGGTTATATTACTCATATCATGCATATGTTATATTGCAATGCTTAGTTTTTACATCATATACACGATATTGAATACCATCTCCTTAGTTGACACATGATATATGTGATTGCCCTCTTCTCACTTCCTTAGTATATAAATCATATATTTGAATTATATCATGCCATGATGTTTACATAGACAACATGTATCTGAATTATGGCATGCCAACCCATTTTGTAAAGACATAATATAGTTATATCATCTCATCATGTTCACATAGTCATCATATTTTGAATTATGTCATTCTATCCATGAATTATATCATGCCATCATGTTTCCATCGACGGCATGTTTGTGATTTATGGCATGCCAACCACTTTAATAGACACATCGTATAGTTATATCATGTCATCCTGTTTACATTTACATAGTCATCATATTTTGAAGTATGTCATTCTATCATGTTTAGTTAGCCATCATACATGTGAAATTGTGTCATGCTATCCTGTTTAATTAGCCGTCATATATGTGAAATTATGTCTTGCTATTCTGTTTGGTTAGACAACATAAATGTGAATTATTTCATGCCCTATTTTCTTCCCTACTATCCATTGCACCTGTCTATCTTATAATGTTGTACATTCAATTACTTTTCTTGTTTATCAACCATTTCAATTGGAGGGGGTGATGGCAGTATCTGTGGGAGTAAAAATACAGTCTTCAAAAAAGATCGTGCTACCTGTCGATGGAGATAGAACCACGGTTGTACTTGCCCAAGAACCAGCCCCACCACACATAACCCAGACTCACGCAGATTGTACCCCTACCCAGTTGGACAGAGAACCAGTTGCACCCCTTCTAACCCCAACCCCAGCAGATAGTAACCCAGTTCCCGTTGACACAGCACCATCTCCACCACAGAGCACCCAAACACGAGCAGTTAGTAAGGCAACTACAGTGCCCAAAGCACGAGGACCACCACTTCGAACCCCAAGTCAACGCTTAAAGCAGAAGAAGAATTGTTCTCAGGTCAGGTTCCATAGCTATGGTTCATACTACTTTGCTCTTGCATCACTGTATTTACTCATACCAACTAATTTCAAATTTGAAGGATGCAATTGAAACTCCAATTGTGCAACTGGTATGTTTTAAACCTGTTTCTTTAATGTGTTTGCTATTGTAACTTGCTCTATGTTGATTTCAGTTTCAGTTGAATAAATAGTTATGGTCTCATGCCATGCACATTACAAGTGTTGTTATTGATGTGTAGTTTCCCACACTTATATTCTGTCTATGCTGCTTTGTCTTAAATAGATATGATTCGAACTGTATCTATCTTGATTTGGCAACATAAACTAGAATGATATAGACCATACAGTGACCATACTACATAGATATATGTTTGTTTCATGTTGTTATCCTGTCCACCTTACTACTGAACTGGTTTACCAAAATGAGTTTCATATACTACATTGTAAACCTGTGATGTGTTTGTTTGTTTCTCTTTTAGAATGCGGATAAAATATTGGAGAAGAGTACCCCGTTATGTGATGGTAAAGGAAGTAATGCAGATAAGGTTCAAGATAGTGAGACATCCCTGTTGGTCTCCAAGAAAGCTGATAAAAACTATATTGAAGACGCTGAGACAACCCCAAAGTCTTGTCTTGATGTAGTGTTCGAGTTACTGGCTACTACTGCTGACACTAGCTCTTCGAACTCGCTGCTTGAATCAGTTCGGCTTCTTGAGTCTCAACTTCAAGTTGAAAGACATCGATCAGATGTTATGCGACAGGAAGCCGAAGGACTGAGGAAGTCCCTGCAGAATTTAGATGCATACTTTCTGGTGCAACAGCAAGTGCTGGAGGATTTAAGCGCCAAACAAGAGAAAGTTAATAAGCTTGCTAAGCATCTTGCCGGCATTATGGGTACCCAGGATATTGTTTCTTGAGCTCTTCTGAAGTGGTTTCAGTTTTGGACTTGTTTTGCTCCGGCATTTGTATGCTGCTTTGTTCCCTATATTTGCACTGGTGGCGAACTTTGATGCCCAATGGATGTAATATGTGTAATAGTCATGATAGCCTAGCGTAAGTTGCTTGCTTATTTATTTCCTTATTGTCTTGTTTATTTGTTTTCTTGTAGTCAGTGCAGTTCTTTTTCCGTGGTTTGCTAGTGGCCGCAATAACCTATTTTTCAAAACTAGGCCACATTAACCATGGGCTACATATTTACTGTAGTTAACATGGGCCTCCTACGGGCCATAGAAATAATGGGCCTTCTAAGGGCCGTAGAAACAATGGGCCTTCTACGGGGCATAGAAACAATGGGCCTTATATGGGCCGTAGACACAATGGGCCTTCTATGGGCCATATCATCAATGGGCCTTCTACGGGCCGTATGATCGGTTGGCCAAACATGGGCCAATAACAGACCACATTATGGCCGTAAATGGGCTAGAGTTGAAATCGTCCGTTCATGGGCCGACCATAATGGGCCGTCGTTAATCGGCCGTATTTGACGACGCTATGAAAATGGCCCAACGTATTAACGGGCCACAAATGGGCCGACTGTAACCACGGGCTGAATTTGGCCCACAAGCAGAAAATGACAGTAACGGGCCGAAAGTAAACGAATGCTGGAAATGAGCCCAAGAATAAATGGGCCCTGAGAAGGCCAAAAGCTAACATGGGCTGGAAACGGCCCAACGGAATAATGGGCCATTAATGGGTATAAAGTGATACGATGTTCATGACGGGCCAGTTTTACCACGGGCCGTTAATGGACCGAGGGTTACTAAGGGCCTCATATGGGCCGAAAGATGTCATGGGCCATACATGGGCCAGAAGTTAAAATGGGCTGGAATTATATTGGATGGCCCAAATGATGCTACTGGGCCTAATTCGGATAGGCCGTAAACGGGCCCTGGGTTAGCGGGCTGTAAATGAGATATATGCGAACAGGCCATTAACAGGCTTGCCGTGGGCCGGCCCGCCACCTTTTGACCAAGTCAAACGGGCCCGCCTTTTCACAGGAATGGGCCTCTGTTGGCTCGTGCCATGTGTCGACGTATCATAGGCGCTTTGGGTCCAATGAGTGGATGACATCTGTCCCAACGGTGAACCGACACGGGTTTCCTCCAGCCAATGATGATTTTACACGTGGAAAATCCCCATTGGTCGGGATTGTTAACGGGTTATCGGATCCAAAACCGGACTCGATAGCTTAACGGCGTTCCGTTACGGTGGATGCTACGTGTCGGTCACCCTTGATGAAAGCACTTCCGTGACGTGCGATTTATCGTCATGGAAGTGGACACTTCTGTGATGATAATTTTGGTAATGTCATGGAACACCTCTATGACAGCACAGGTATGACTATCTTGATTCTTTCATAAAATTGTCATGGATGTACATGCATGACAGAAAATGTGACCTACTGTGACAAACACGTATCATCACGGAAGTGTATTTTTTTGATAGTGCAACCACGGGCTGCTAGTTGCTTCTACAAGTAATTCTCTACTTTGACAAGGGTCAAACATGACCCAGCGGATCTTTTCTGAGCCGTCAGGACTGTTTTAAGCTGTCTCTGCCGCGTTGAGCTGCCAGAGCTGTTTTTGAGTCGCCGGTTTGTCTGAGCCGCTCCTGCCGCGTGGAAGGGATCATATATCGTCCAGACGAACCAGGTGAAATCCATCCAGACAATTTTTATTGATACATTGTTATTTTCTTCGAGAACAATTACTCTCGTTCATGTAACTTCTTATGCAGAACAATTCATCATTACAAAAGAGGCCATCAAGCTATGGCCCTTGCCTACACCGGACGGGTCAATGGACAGGGTCAATTTTAACCCACTGAGATTCAACATATTACAGCGATCCACTAGTCATATCATGGTCAAGCATGGAGAGTCTCAAGCCAACTCCTCTGTTAGTCTTAAGACTTGGGGGCTACAATGGCATGACTCGGCAAAATTGGCCAGTATCAATAATCAAGAACTCTGGGTCATTGGAGGGAACATAACCCGGTCCTGGAGGCTGCTGTTATATTGATGAAAATTTAAAGGCCGTCAGAAACATTCTGGCTCAAAATGAAGATTCCGGTTTAAAATCCGGTTCAAGGGAAATCTTTTGCCCACAAAGCTTTGAAGCTCTCATATCCGGTTTAAAACTCCAGTTCAAAAGAATTCATCTCTCGCAAGTTTGAGTTCTCAGGAAAATTAAAGGTTGCCAAAGAGAACCTACTGCCATGATGCACAATTCAAACATGGGTATCCTGCCTTATGGCTTATCTTATTATGGTCACATGGGGCTTCTTGCTCATTGAGCGAAGTTATGATTACCCTTTGATCTGGCTTATTGGCCACCCACGAAAAAAAACTTGGGGGCTTCTGCCCAGGTTAACAGGGACCAAAGAGAGTCTGTTGCAAAAGCACAACTCAAACATAGGCGCCCATTGAGCATAGCTCAAAATATTGCTTGGGGGCTTTTTGTTCTAAAGAACAAAGAGTTTTTATAACCCTTGTAATAGGCTTAAAAGCCAGGCTTGGAAGCCAGGTGTATTCACCTAAAACCCTGGGTTATCCTACCTTTTTAAGTAAGCCACTCCACCCAGGTAATCCTGGAATGACCCGCCGAACATTTGACAAGTCAATCTTATGCAGACCCTGAACTTGTCAAAGTTAAAACAATGATTGGTTATGTGAGGTCCATCTTATAAGGTTTGTAAAATGGTTTAACTCAGTGGCCTGGCAGCCCATGAAAAGCCTTGTTTTTTGGCCTGGCAGCCCATGAAAAGCCTCGTTTCTCGTTGGTTTTTTATTCGACAGTTTATTTATTTTTGAGGTTTATTTGATAAGGCTTATAAAGCTTTATGATTATAATTCACCGGTGTTTATTAACCCGGCCTGGCTTTTTATGTTAAGTCGCCAGTGTATGATGAGAAATTATCCGGTGTTTATAAACCCAGCCTGGCTTTGTTCTCAAGCCGGCAATATATGATAATTACCAGTGCTCAAATTTTGGGCTATCACCCTTACTACACTGGCTTTGTAAACCAACAGTGTGATCAAATATCACAGGAACCGGTTTTCAAACCGGGTTATATTATTCAAATATTTAATAGCCAACATGGCTGGATTGTTATTATGGTTATCAATAACCAGTATTATGATTGAGGTTTTCAAAGTCGCTTTAGCGCAATGGCTATTATTTTATCAATGGATATGATGTATTCTACAATGGAAGGAACAGTCCCGAGCTACTGCAGGCTTACAACCCGGCACTTGGGGGCTACATTATTCAAGTCATGATTACATCAAATATACAAGTCCCATTTCACTACCAGCATGCACCATGGCACTTGGGGGCTAATGCAAAGTCATGTTTTGCTTACTTTATTGAAGACCCGACTCATCACATTGTAATTAGCCGGCCCTTGGGGGCTACCAATTGCTTCTGTCAACAATTCAAGGTACACAAGTTTTAGTCCATTATATTGAAGGGTCCACTGCTCGGTTAATAAAGCACAAAGCTCTTAACCTTGTGGACGTGAGTTCAAGCCCCATGATGGGGGTTGCGTCATAAGATGTTCTTTTCAAAGAAGTATATATAAAGTCCCAGCTCAATATTATCTTACTGAGCCGGCCATTGGGGGCTACACGTTGCTGCTCAAATCTACATGATCATATGTACAAAGTCCCTGCTTATTATTGCATAATGACCCGGCCCTTGGGGGCTACACTGGTTGAAGTTTTCATGAGTATAAGGCAATTAAAAAGTCCCAGGTTGCTGCAAGCATGACAACCCATCACTTGGGGGCTACATATGTGGAATACTCAGTTCTGACTAGTGATTGAGATAAACAACATGGATTTCTTCAAAGTGGTAACATTTATATTGAAGCAAGTCTTAAGTTGTTACTACGCTCCTTTCTTAAGACTTGGGGGCTACAAGTGATATGCATATAAAGGAGGACTACATCTTTAAGCCGGCTGAAAATCAGATGAGTATTTCAAGACCAATATTTTTGTCAAGCTAGAGCGTTGGAAGCCGATTCAAATGGATTATTCTTTATAATATTTTTTCTGCAAGAAACCAATGTCAGCAAATTGATTATGAAGCTGGTCTATTGACCCGGATTTTCTAAGAAGAAGGAAATTAGAAGGACTTAAGGATGATCAGGTGCTAGCTTACAACATTTTTTAACCCGAAGCACAACATGTCAAATTTGTTCTTGTGTTTATTTTGCAGGATTAGTTTAACATGGATAAATCCAAATTAAACTGGGGGCTAATGTCGGGGATATACCCCGCGGTATGACCCGTCCGGAAGTATGACCCAGCCGGACTTGGCGACTCACTAGTGACCCGCCCTAACTTGGCGACTCACGAAGTGACCCACCCGGATCTCTCCACTCACTGATGACCCGGCTGGGCCTGGTGACTCATTGGTAACCGACAGGTGGGTCAGAGGAGCGACAAGACCCGATGGCCCAGAAGGTGGCTCATGGAAAGGCCGACTCATGTTATGGTGGGCCGGTTTAAGGCATAAGGAATATTCTCTTACAAAGGAAGCAAGACTAGGACTCCACCTGTAATAGAGTAATCCTAATCCTACTAGGACTAGTCATGTAACCCGCCCCTTCAACTTATATAAGGAGGGGCAGGGCACCCCAAGAGGGAGGAGTTTTCACAAGTTAAGTTTAGACAAACAAGTCAATAGCTCTCGAGATAGAGCACCCTTGTAATCATGATCATCATCATCATCAATATCAATGAAGCAGGATGTAGGCTTTTACCTCCACCGTGAGGGGCCGAACCTGGGTAAAAACCTCGCGTCTCTCATCCCATTCAACCCCTCTCAAGCTACCACATAGATGTGTTTGCTCGCGACTAAGTCCTTTTCACGAGGACTCTCCCGGGGGGTTCCGGTAACCTCCTGGTCCTCCTGAAAATACCCGAAACACTTCGGAACCATTCTGGTGTCCGAATATAACCTTCCAATATATCGATCTTTATGTCTCGACCATTTTGAGACTCCTCGTCATGTCTGTGATCTCATCCGGGACTCCAAACAAACTTCGGTCATCAAATCACATAATATAAATCATCATCGAACGTTAAGCGTGCGGACCCTACGGGTTCAAGAATTATGTAGACATGACCGAGACACATCTCCGGTCAATAACCAATAGCGGAACCTGGATGCTCATATTGGCTTCTACATATTCTAGAAGATCTTTATCGGTCAAACCACATAACAACATACGTTATTCCCTTTGTCATCGGTATGTTACTTGCCCGAGATTCGATTGTCGGTATCATTATACCTAGTTCAATCTCGTTACCGGCAAGTCTCTTTACTCGTTCCGTAATGCATCATCCCGCAACTAACTCATTAGTCACATTGCTTGCAAGGCTTATAGTGATGAGCATTTCCGAGAGGGCCCAGAGATACCTCTCCAATACACGGAGTGACAAATCCTAATCTCAATCTATGCCAATTCAACAAACATCATCGGAGACACCTTTAGAGCATCTTTATAATCACCCAATTACGTTGTGACGTTTGATAGCACACAATGTGTTCCTCCGGTATTCGGGAGTTGCATAATCTCATAGTCATAGGAACATGTATAAGTCATGAAGAAAGCAATAGCAATAAAACTAAAGGATCATGAATGCTAAGCTAACAGATAGGTCTTGTCCATCACATCATTCTCTAATGATGTGATCCCATTCATCAAATGACAACACATGTCTATGGCTAGGAAACTTAACCATCTTTGATTAACGAGCTAGTCAAGTAGAGGCATACTAGGGACACTCAGTTTTGTCTATGTATTCACACATGTACTAAGTTTCCGGTTAATACAATTCTAGCATGAATAATAAAAATTTATCATGATATAAGGAAATATAAATAACAACTTTATTATTGCCTCTAGGGCATATTTCCTTCACCTACTGGGGCATACCCAAGCTTAGATGCTTGAGACTTCTTAAAATATTATCTTGGGATGCCTTGGGAATCCCCAATCTTGATCTTTAGTGTCTCCTTTGTTCCTTCTCATAACACGGTTTCCTTAAATCTTAAAACTTCATCCACACAAAACTCAACAAGAACTCGTGAGATAAGTTAGTATAAATCAATGCAATAACCTTATCATTCTCTACTGTAGAAAATCACTAAAATTATAATTTAAAATTGCATACTAAATGCCTCTGCATATTTAATACTCCTATCCTCAAATAGAATCATTAAACAAAGCAAACATATGCAAACAATGCAAACATAACAACAATCTGTCAAAACAGTACAACCTATAAAGAATGCAAGAATATCAATACCTCTTTAACTCCAAAAATTCTAAAAAATTACCAAACTATAGAAAATTTATCATATCACATTGTGTAAAAATTTCAAGATTTTATCACATTCTGACTTTCTAGAAGAATTCATACAATGACAGCAAAATTTTTGTTTTTAAACAACAACATGCACGCTTGCAAAATAAGCATGGCAAAGGCTATCCTTGACATTTGTATTAAAATAAGAGATGCAAAACATTATTATAAATAACATCAAGCAAATACTAATAAAATAAAATGACGCTCCAAGCAAAACACATATCATGTGACGAATGAAAACATATATAGCTCCAAGTGAGATTACCGATAATGTTGGAGACAAAAGAGGGGATGCCTTCTGGGGCATCCCCAAGCTTCGTTGCTTGGATCTTCCTTTAATATTACCTTGAGGGTGCTTTGGGCATCCCCAAGCTTAGGGTCTTATCACTCCTTATTCTCCTCATGTCGTTATCTCACCCAAAACTTGAAAACTTCAATCACACAAAACTTAACGGAACTTCGTGAGATAGGTTAGTATGATAAAGACAAATCATTCACTTTGGTACTGTCAAGATAAGATCCACAATTGTTTCCACACAATGTCTATTGTATCATATCATTTATACAATTTATATTGATTAATATAAGCCATAGAAACTAGAAAACAAGAAAACTATGCATTGAAAACAGAATCTGTCAAAAACAGAACAATATGTCATGATCTGGACAACTACCATACTTCTACTACTCCAAACATTCTAAAAATTTAGGAAAACGTAGGGAATTTGTATATATATCACCTGTAAAAAATTAAGATCAAAATCATGTTCCAGTGAATTTTTAAAATTCCTGGATGGAACACAAAAGTTTCTGTTTTTGCACAGAATCAAGTCAACTATCATGCACACTATCCTAAAGGCTTTACTTGGTACTTTATTGAAACAAAAGCTATAAAACATGATTACTAAAGTAGCCTAATCATGTGAACACATAAAAATAGTAGGGGTAAATGTTGGGTTGTCTCCCAACAAGCGCTTTTCTTTAATGCCTTTTAGCTAGGCATGATGATTTCAATGAAGCTCGCATAAAAGTAAAGAATTGAAACATGAAAAAGAACATCATGAATCACATGGCAAGCACACTTAAGCCTAACCCACTTCCTATGCACAGGGATTTTGTGATCAAACAATTCATGGGAACAAGAATCAACTAGCATAGGAAAGCAAAACAAGTGCAACTTCAAAAATTTCAACATATAGAGAGGAAAACTTGAAATTTTTGCAATATGTAAAAGCATATGTTCCTCTCTCCTAGTAATTTTCAGTAGCATAATGAATGAATTCAACAATATAATTATGACATAAAGCATTATTTTCATGATCCACAAGCATAAATTTTTTATTACTCTCCACATAATCTCATGAGTAGTAGTGGGAGGAAACTCAACAAAATAAATATCATGGGATTGAAAATTAAAATCATGATGATAAGTATCATGGTTATCATTATTCTTTATATCATAAGTGCCATCACAATAATCATCATAGATAGCAACTTTGTTCTTGTAATAATCAATTGAAACCTCTTTCGAAATAGTGGATTCATCATTAAATAAATTCATGACCACTCCAAATCTACTTTCATCAATATAATCATCATAAATAGGAGGCATGCAATCATCATAAAAAAAATTCTCATCAAAACTTGGGGGAGTAAAAATATCATCTTCATCAAATATAGCATCCCCAAGCTTGTAGCTTTGCATATCATTAGCATCATGGATATTCAAAGAATTCATACTAATAACATTGCGATCATGCTCATCATTCAAAGATTCTATGCCAAACATTGTATTGAATTATTCTTCTATCAATTGAGAACAATTTTCCTTTCCATCATTTTCACGAAAGACATTATAAAAATGAATAATATGATGCAACCGCAATTCCAATTTTTCTGTAGTTTTCTTTTACAAACCAAACAAGTGATAAAACAAGAAACTAAAAGATTTGATTGCAAGATCTAAAGATATACCTTCAAGCACTCATCTCCCCGGCAATGGTGCCAGAAAAGAGCTTGATGTCTACTACACAACTTGTTCTTGTAGACTTGTGTTGGGCCTCCAAGAGCAGAGTTTTGTAGGACAGTAGCAATTTTCCGTCAAGTGGATGACCTAAAATTTATCAATCCATGGGAGGTGTAGGATGAAGAGGGTCTCTCTCAAACAACCCTGCAACCAAATAACAAAAAGTCTCTTGTATCACTAACACACCAAATACAATGACAATTTGTATAGGTGCACTAGTTCGGCGAAGAGATGGTGATATAAGCGTAGTAATGATAGTAGATATTGATTTTTGTAATAGGAACAATAAAAAATAGCAAGGTAGAAATTGTTTGTAGGGTACGAAACCACATCAAAGCTATTTTTCGATCAATCTATTCTAGAGTTCGTACTAAAATAACACCAAGCTATTCTTTTCGACCGATTTATCCAAGAGTTCGTAATAAAAAAACACCATATGATACACATCAACCAACTCTAATGTCACCTAGATACTCCAATGTCACCGCGAGTATCCGTGAGTTGATTATACAATATGCATCAAACAATTTCAGATTCATAATACTCAATCCAACAGAAAGAACCTCAAATAGTGCCCCAAGATTTCTACCAAAGAAACAAAGACAAGAATGTGCATCAACCCCTATGCATAGATTACCCCCAATGTCACCTCGGGAATCCGCGAGTTGAGTGCCAAAACATATATCAAGTGAATCAATATGATACCCCATTGTCACCACGGGTATTCATAGCAAGACATACATAAAGTGTTCTCAAATCCATAAAAGTATACAATCTGATAAGAACGAAATCTCAAAGGGAAAACTCAATTCACGACAAGATATAGAGGGGTAAACACCATATGATCCAACTATATTAACAAAGCCCGCGATACATCAAGATCGTGACATCTCAAGAACGAGAGAGAGATAGAGAGACAGAGAGAGAGAGAGATTAAACACATAGCTATTGGTACAGACCCTCAGCCCTGAGAGTGGACTACTCCCTCCTCATCATGGTGACCGCCGGGATGATGAAGATGGCCACCGGTGATGATTTCCCCCTCCAGCAGGGTGCTGGAACGGGGTCTAGATTGGTTTTTGTGGCTACAGAGGCTTGCGGCAGCGGAACTTCTGATCTATCGACTCCCCTTGGGTTTTTAGAATATTTGGGAATTTATAGGGCAAAGAGTTGGTGTGGGAGGCCACCGAGGTGTGCACAACCCACCTGGGAACGCCTAGGCCCCCAAGCACGCCTTCGTGGGCTATGCTCCCCTTGGAGCTCCCCTCTGGTACTCCTTAGGCCCGACGGGTGTCTTCTGGTCCAAAAAAATCTCCAAAAAGTTTCGCTGCGTTTGGACTCCGTTTGGTATTGATTTTCTGCGACATAAAAAACAAGCAAAAAACAACAACCGACATTGGGCACTATGTCAATAGGTTACTCCCAAAAAATGATATAAAGTTGCTATAAAATGATTGTAAAACATCCCAGAATGATAATATAACAACATGAAACAATAAAAAATTATAGATACATTAGAGACGTATCAGTACCAAGCATAGGTAGCCTTTACATAAAATTTATTTTAAGGGCCAAACTCAAGTATTGGCTCCTTGGTTGCCATTGCAGGTCCACATGTGCTCCACAAGATCATTGAGTAGTTGTGTGTGCACCTGCTGATCTCGAAGATTCTAATGCATCTGCATAAAGTTCATAAGCCGAGCCACATCTTGATCTTCCGGGATTTCAACTTGTTCTCGAGGTGCTTCGTAATCATGGGTTTGGGCTACACCATCACCCTCATCCTCGGCAATCATATTGTGCAGAATAACACCACATGTCATTAGCTGCCACAAAGTTTCTAATTTCCACATCATTGCAGCGCTCCGCACAATTCCCCATTGAATTTGAAGCACACCAAATGGCATCTCCACATCCTTCCTAGCCGCTTCCTACATTATTGCAAAGTGGCTCTGTTTATTGCCACACAGTTTGAATATGGTCTTCATAGACGCCGCCCACTGAGGATAGATACCATCAGCAAGATAATAACCCATGTTGTACTCTCGGTCGTTGAGGGTGTAGTTGCATAGGGTGATTCCCCATTGCAAAGCCTCCTGAACACCGGAGATAGTTGAAGCACGTTGATGTCGTTGTGAGAACCCGACATTCCAAAAAAAGCATGCCAAATCCATAAGTCATGTGATGCCACCGCTTCTAGTATGATGGTGACCCCTCTGGTGTGACCTTGATACAGTCCGCACAAACCTTTGGGGCAGTTCTTCCATTGCCAATGCATGCAATCAATTGATCTGAGCATTCCTAGAAACCCCCTTGCCTCTCCAATAGCCAACAACTTCTCTGTGTCATGCGCATTTGGTTTTCTAAGATACTCAGGTCCAAACACCTCCACCACGGCACGGACAAACTTGACAGTAGTCTTCAAGCACGTGCTCTTGGTCATCTCACCAACGGTATCTGTAGCAGTACCAAGTGCAAGCATCCTCAGAGCAGCCATGCACTTCTGCTTGGCCGAGAAAGAGAGTTGGTCGTAGCAATCCCTTGTGAGCTTGAAGTAGTAGTCGTGTGCCTCTACTCCCTTCACAATGCGCAAAAACAATGGTTTCAGCATGTGAAAACGGCGACGAAACCATGGATCCTCCAACAAACACCTCCGATCCATTAAATGATGCAATGAATGAGAACTGGAGCACCGCTGGAGCGATCACAACGGCCTAGGGCAGCCTCATCTTCTTTCTAGCAACGGTTGGTCTTTTTATAGAAAATGAAAAGGCGGTTTGCTGGTGACTTTTGTTGATTTAGATTATTTATAATCTGCCAAAGATAGCACGCCCATATGCCCAGGGTAGCACATGATAGCAAGAACACACATCATTACATAATATACATATAGTCAAGGATGGTTAGATTCTTTTTGGTGAAACCAACCCAATAGGATTCAAGTCCTAGACTTGGCATTTGTGGTCATATTTTTTGAATTTATTTTAGGCGTTTTGGCTATGTGCATTCAGTTGCTAGAAAGAAGAAGAGGTCGTCTTAGTCGGCAGGAATGCCCTAGACTACAAAGGCGCCTGTGATGACTTCTTAATCTCAAGATGATGTGCCGGCTCAGTCTCTCGAAGGTGGTCATAGGGGTAGAGTGTGCATGCGTGCGTCCGTAGGGTGAGTGTATGTGTGTATGTACGAGCATTTTTTTACTGTGTTAAAAAAAGATCATCAGGACGGAGGGGCGAAGACGGCGGTGCGCCTTCGGCTCGCTCCAGTGTTTGCGGTCGTCGCTAGGTGATCTAAGAGCAATTCCAACGGGCCGACCCAAACGGACGGCACATTTGTCCGCATTTTGTCCGTTTGGGTCGGCGGCCCGTCCGCCCAGTTTTGCATTTGGGTCAGTAGTGCGCCGAACGCGCCGACCCATTTCATGTCCGCACTCAATTTTAAAAAAAGGCCCGCGGTCATAGATCATGCCAACGGTCATAGATCATGCCGGCACCATACCAGCGCCGGCATACATTGCCGGCTTCAAAAAACAGCACCGCAGTTCATGCTGGCGCACTCGCCAGCGGCCGGCACACATGCTAGCACACAAAAAGGGGTGAGACTTGAGTTCGACCATGCCATCGCGGCCCCGTGGTCATGCCAGCACACAAGCCGACATACAAAAAGGAAGGTGCTCGTGGCCACGAGATCACTCGTTGGTGAACTTGAGCATGCCGGCCTTCATCTTCTCGAACCACGACCTCTTCCTTGGCGACACGGTGTTGAGATCCACCTTCATGATCTCCATCCCGGTCATCATGCTCCCTTGTTGCCGTCGCGTCGCGGGCGTTGGTGACCTCCTGCTGCGCGGCAGCCGCGACGACTTCATCCCTCGCGTCCGCGGCGTGCCTCCGGCCTTTCCTCTTGGCCGACTCCCTCGCTCGCTGTTCGGGCGTCAGCGCCTTCTTTGGCTTGGGCGCGGCGGCGATCTTGCGCGAGGCACGAGGCTTGCCTTTGCCGGAGGGGCGGTCGTCATGCCAGACGAGGCGAGGGAGGCAAGGCTGGCGGCGGCGTTGAGGTCGAGGTCGTCGTCCATGGCGGGTTTGGGACGGGAGCGCGCGCGGGCGGGAGGGTTTTGGGGAAAATGGAGGGGAAATGGTTGTGGCCGCCACCGACTAGCGGGCCCGAGGGGGAGGAGTAGGCATGCGCATGTCCGTGCCGACGCAAATCCGGCTAAAAAATGGGCCGGGAATGGGTCGGCATGCGGACGCGTGTCTGTTTGGGTCGGCGTGTTGGGCCGCCTTTTGTGTCCGCACCGACCCAAACGGACAGTGGCAGACAAAATGGATCACCCCATTGGAGTTGCTCTAAGGACCTAGATGTATTTTTTAATTTTGGTGTTCTTTATACTACGATAGTTGATAAATAGATCGCAGGTTTTTCTCACAAAGAAAAGAGAAAGATCAACGTCACAGCCAAATGACACATTGCAGGTACGGCTAACATTTTAATTTGCTTGGTGATGACTGCTGCGGTAAAGTTCGGCAAAGTGGTTTTTTTTTAGGAAGTGGTGTGATCGTACGTAGTCGTAAGGTATATATCAAATGGGCCCTTACAGTTATGGGTTATGCTCGGCAGTCGACACGCCAGCACCAACGTGTCAAAGTCAGAATTTGTGTCAAACGCTGCACGTGAACTGTGGGCCCATCAGAGTCCACTTACCTGCAATTCTAAGGCCGGCCCGGGCGACAAATCACTCCCAGGCCTCCATCTTGCTCGCCTTTTCGCCATCTCTCGCTTTCTGCCATGTTGGAACCAAAATGTCCCCTACACAAGTAATAATTTTTTACCAACCATACATACAGTTTGGACGGGCAGAAATAACTTTTGTTTTTGCGGGGGCCAAAATAGCACTTCACTATCGACGAAGAATCTTGGATGATTTTGTGGCTCCAGCTTTCAAACGCAGGGCACTCCGCCACTCCGGAGCACGCCTAGTTTTGAAGCCAGAAATGGAGAAGCTAGATACTCCTCCGTCCCAGAACATAAGGTGTATCAATTTTTGTGGAAATCAAACTTATTTATGTTTGACCAAGATTATGAAATAAAATATCAACATCTACAATACAAAATAAATAAAACATGAAAATACTTTTCGTGATGGATCTAATGATGCCAATTTGATACTGTAGATATTGATATATTTTTTGTAAAAAACATGGTCAAAGATGCACATGTTTGACTTAAAAAAACAAATACACCTTATATTTTAGAACAGAGGGAGTAGCATCTAGTTCCAACTTTTTTTTCTTAATTTTAGCATAAATTTTATTTCCAAAAAGCATATTAGCATAAAATTTGGATAACAAAACCTTTTCTAAAACTAAAACTATGATCATATGAAATATCAGCTCTACTGTTTTTTCAGAAAACTCAAGAGTAAAAATAGGAAAATAACTCAGACCAGCTTTTGGCTAAACTTAATTCTTTTTACTAAATAATGCCCAAACAAAACAGTTCACAGTCCATATCACGAGAACCTGAGAACTCTCCTGGAGTTGAACTAGCTAGGGAAGCGAGGTTGCACATAGCCAGTTTCAGTCCTCACCCACTTTCAAGTAAAAGGTGGGTGGTTTCTCCCTCTTCAGCCTTGTTCCTTTTCTTATATTTGAGAATTTACCTTTTTCATGGCAAACAGTTACTTAAGAACGCATTTAGGTAAAATTAGCTACCTGAAGTCATGACTCAAACGAGCAGTAAGAGTTCAGAAACAACAGATGATATAATCAATTATAAATCTTCGCTCTTGTTTCTACCACAGCCCTGCAGCCGATCGGTAGAAGTGGAAGCAAGGGCCCTGTTTGGCTAGGCTCCAGCTCCACTGTTTGTGCTATAGATATGTTGGTTTTACACAAGAAGCTTTGCTTCACGAGAGTTTTCCAATTCAGGGCTTCTGAAAGTGGTGAAATTGTCCCTGGCCGACTCCTGTTTTCCTTGTGAGTTCTTGGAGCTGTAGGTGTTCGGCCAGTTCGCACTATCACCGTTCAGCAGCATACCTTACCTTACACACTATTCCATCTTTTAAAATGATCCCAAGTAAAAGGAAGCTGCACAGATGTTTCTGGTGACAGCAGCATGAACGGCTGACAGAGAACTGGGTCAGGGAGATCCAAGGTTGCATTCCATACCAAAAGCAGAGCCAACAACCTGCCCAATTACCATCCACTGATTTCGGCAGTGGGTGGCCCCATCCACTGATTTGGCTATGTGTGGGGGACTCCTACTGTGATCAGGCGCCGAGCCTACTGGTAATCGACAGCGTGGATGGAAACAGCAAAGGAACAACTGAAAGCATTCGTCACAAAAGAGGCATGCAGATGCAGATCAATGTCACCTTTGTGAATTGCATGTCATGGATCAGGGAATCTAATCTCCATTCTGGACTCAGCCTACCATGTGGGGGTAGTGGTAGCCTTTTCATGGAGATGGGCACGTTTCTATTTTTGCATCTACTAGTAAAATTTCAGAGAAAAAACAATCTCTCCACAAAGCCTCTTACCAGAAACAACAATGTTTGAGAAAACGCAAATGGTTTCTGTGTGATACGTATGACTAATAGGCTAAGGGTTGTGAGGTGTTTCTTGGGTTACTACACACAAATTCGGCTACCATCTTACAGGCATCTAGTTGACACCTCAAGACCCTATATATCGTAAAGCAACTCTAATAAGTACTACTTTGCAGATGTACAGAGAGCTCCGGTGTTCATATACTTTTAAAGAAACCATTTAGAAGGACACTTTCGTTATAGATATTCTTCTACCATTAGAATTTTACCTTTCACTTTCTTGGAAAAGATATACCCTCCCTGGAGGGATAGTTGACACCTCAAGACCCCATATATCGTAAAGCAAACTCTAATACTTCTTTTCAGATGAACAGGGCTCAGGTGTTGATAAGTCATTCTTGGATAGTGATATTAGGTATTATCAATGGTGGCACCAGCCACATCCCTGCAGCCAAAGATAAGATTAGGATACCACTTCTGCCACTAATTATGTAGAGTATATATTCAGAAAGAATCTATAGTTGTCCCTAGTACCTACCACGTGACAATTGACCATTGTTCTTTCAGCTTATTGCATAACTCCAGATTGTAATACCACATGATCTCCCAAATCTCGAGTGGTAAGAAATATTACGGGCTTCACAATTCAACACCTTAGTCTACTGGATGTAACCTTCCATATATGTATTGATATACCGATATATACACTGATGGTACCACGTCAAAAATACACATGGATGCATTGAAAAAAAAATGTATTACTTCTGGTATTCAAGGAGAACTTACTGGACCGGCTCTCCTTATACTGCCATACATTTCCTCAGGGAAGGGGGCTTAGTACCAGAATGCGTTGCTTGGTGACTACCTTTTCTCTGTATTGAAGAAAGAGCTACCTTTTTTCCTTTTGAGAAACACTGATTACAATGTAGACGCACACACTCACACCATCACACACACAACGCCTACTGAAGACTGGGTAGAATAAATGATATAGTTATGGTTGGTTCTATTTGAAGGTATGTTAATATGAGTGATGTATCTATGGTTGGGTCTATTTGGAATCTCTAATCACTGTTGATGTCTTCTAGAACATGTGATCAGTGAGACGTGAATCAAATCATCCAGCTGACAATATCTTTTTTGTCTAGTAAAAGTAAATGCTTATTTGCCCGGCCCCCTCACCTCCACTTTGATTTACATGGTGTAGTCAGTTATTGATTCCCCTTTTCATGGAGTTCCCGGTTATCCACAGGATTGTCGCGTATGATACAAAAGATGTTCTCTAATCGCCATGCATGTAAAGTACAGAAAAGACAGAACATTCAGTTTGTTACATACATTATTTCATGTTGCCTTCAGACAGATATCATCAGATACAGGAAGTGGCAAGGGCCTGAGGAATTCTGACATTTTAGAGAAGGTACCGTAAGAACAGAGATTTTTATTCTGAAAAACCTTCAGATAATCCGATGGGAAACATGCAAGACTATTGCATTACTAGCTCAGGTAGCGAGCAATACCATGTGGGCAAAGGGATTCTACAATATCAAGCTAAAGCTCCTGGCCACTAAAAAAAATGGAAAAATGCCTAGGTGATCCATGTCCATACGATTTTGCAACCACAAAATATCAAATTCCAGAACTCAAAATGCTGAAAAGGACATTTCTATCAGCATGTCTAGAAATGGCCAGACAGAAGGATTCTTACCGATATACATGTCTGCGAAAATAGATGAGCATGAAGTCAGAAAACAGTCCCCCAGCATCTGAAGAAACATCTGGGAATAAGCATTATCAGATATGCTCAACAAGATGCTTGTCACTCACAAATCCGAAAGCACAGAGATAACATCTTGGCTTGTCCTGCCGAACATCAATTGAATTTGAGGGATCAAGTCGGCCTGCTCGATAGCAATCAGGTTTGCCACTTGAATCAATTTGCTAGTACCATCTGATGACTTGATCAGAAGTTCAATCCTGCTGAGATCCACATCAGGTACACAAGTTAAATATCTTTGTCCATTAACTGCTTCTATTTCATCTTTGCCATGTCATTGTTTTCCTTCTCCCTGGCAAGGTGCAGTCAGTGATATGTTTAGTGATAGACAGAGCATACTGAGTGAATGCATCTTTTTGCCCTTCCTCCATACACTTCCTGACAGATGTCGCGGGATGCTTAAAACATAAGCCAGAAAGAACGAATACCAGACTCTAGAATGGAACCATTCCACCACTGCAGCATAATCTTTGATCCAAATTTTCCTAGCAGCCTGTCCTCACACAGTCACACAGGTTCTAGTACCAAACAGTGCCCTGGACTTGTTTGACCACACCACTACCTGCACCAGCCCAGACACATACCCTTCAAGTTCTCCTTTAAATCCCCTGCCCTCCCTCCATCTCCACACCATCCCTCTGCTCTTGCAGTGAACCACTACCCTGCTACACATCTTTCATCTTTCTCCTGAAAACATCACCACTGAACTTGTTTATTTTCCTACAGAAGAGCCATGAAGCAATTACTCCTGCAGTACCTGAAGCTGTTCCTGTTGCTAGGGCTTAGCAGAGTCACAACCGAGCACGTGCCTAAATATGATGTGCTTGCATCCCTGGGGACGCTCCCCCTTGACGGCCATTTCAGCTTCCACGACTTGCCTGCAGCTGCAAGGGACTTCGGTAACCTCTCCAGCTTCCCGCCAGTCGCTGTGCTTCACCCAGGTTCAGTGGCTGACATTGCCAGAACCGTGAGGCATGTGTTCTTGATGGGTGAGCACTCCACGCTCACAGTGGCAGCTCGTGGGCATGGGCACTCGCTATATGGGCAGTCCCAGGCTGCTGGAGGGATTGTCATCAGAATGGAATCCCTTCAGAGTGTCAAAATGCAGGTGCATCCTGGTGCATCACCGTATGTGGATGCCTCAGGTGGAGAACTCTGGATAAATGTCTTGAATAAGACGTTGAAGTATGGTTTGGCGCCGAAGTCATGGACAGACTACCTCCACCTTACGGTCGGGGGCACGTTGTCAAATGCGGGTGTCAGCGGGCAGACATTCCGGCATGGTCCACAGATCAGCAATGTGAACGAACTGGAGATTGTAACTGGTATGAACTGACCTATATATTTGGTTGATTTGAACAACTAGGAGAGTAAATAATGTGGCTAACTTTCTACCATGATTTTCAAATGCAGGAAGAGGTGATATTATCACTTGCTCACCAGAACAGAACTCTGATCTCTTCCATGCTGCTCTTGGTGGTCTAGGTCAATTTGGCATCATTACTCGGGCCAGGATCGCTCTTGAGCCTGCTCCACAAATGGTAAATTGAAAGAACACATCTGTGACAACTCCATGCTAGTACATTTTAGTAAGCATATGCTCATGAGTTCATTGGATGTACAACAGGTAAGGTGGATAAGAGTTCTCTACTTAGATTTCATGAGCTTCACCGAGGATCAGGAGATGCTTATTTCAGCAGAGAAGACCTTCGACTACATTGAAGGTTTCGTAAGCATAAACAGAACAGGCATCCTAAACAACTGGAGGTCATCATTCAATCCACAGGACCCAGAACGGGCTAGCCAGTTCGAAACAGACAGAAAAGTGCTCTTCTGCCTTGAGATGACAAAGAACTTCAACCCTGAAGAAGCTGACATCATGGAACAGGTGAGCCAATGATTTGTTCTTGTGTTACTAAAGATGTTTGTGTATAAAGTGTTGTCAGATGGCCTGAGTGGTTGAATTCCATATGTATATATGTTTACAGGAGATCCATGCACTACTATCTCAACTCAGATACACACCACCGTCCTTATTCCACACAGACGTCACTTACATGGAGTTCTTGGATAGGGTGCACTCCTCTGAGATAAAGCTGAGAGCTAAGGGCTTGTGGGAAGTCCCACACCCATGGCTTAATCTCATCATCCCAAGAAGCACTGTCCATACATTTGCAAAGCAGGTCTTTGGGAAAATCCTTGAAGATAACAACAATGGTCCCATATTGCTCTACCCAGTGAACAAGTCCAGGTAAATTGCTTTATGTACTGAAATCAAAAAACCCATTCAGAAACTCTTATACATCATGTCATGGTATTTTCAAGTGAATGATTCATCTTGTTTCATGCAGATGGGACAACCGAACATCAGTGGTCTTACCAGATGAGGAAGTTTTCTACCTGGTGGGATTCCTACCCTCGGCGATAGGCCCCCACAGCATCAAGCGTACACTGAACCTGAACAACCAGATAATAGAGTTCTCTAACAAAGCAAGTATTGGGGTGAAGCAATATCTTCCAAACTACAGCACAGAACCCGAGTGGAAAGCCCACTATGGGGCTAGGTGGGACGCATTTCAACAGAGGAAAAACACCTATGACCCCCTGGCAATCCTAGCTCCAGGACAGAGAATATTTCAAAAGACACCAGCGTCACTACCCTTGTCCTCATGAGAGTTTCTACTGTAAATAATGTGGAGCAATATGTCTTTTTTTGGAATAGTTTGAATTGCTTACCACATATGTCACATGGTTAGCAATATGTCTATGTTAGTATGGAACTATAGTCACTTTAAAAGATAACGAACTGTAGCGTGAAGAACACAGTGTACAGAGTGGTGACTATTAAGTAGTGGTGATGCTCAAAATACTTTTAGCAGTGAGATCAATGAAGATCAGCAATGACATACCTTTGAGTTGTGTCTGATCCTCTTTTGAAGCAATCATTTGAGGATTATATCGGTCCATGAAACAGCTGTTGTTCCAGCACAAAGATAAAGCCATGCAACGATGAACTGAACCACTAACCAGTGGAACTCATGCTGAATACTGTGTTAATTGATGACGGGTAGAAAAGGCTGGTCTCGGGTAGACCGGTGATTAACAAATAAAGGTGTCTGACAGACTGACATGTGAAAGAGACCTGCATAGATGCAGAAACTGAACTGAGTTCCACCCAGGAAAAAATATTATTTATTGGTGCAGGAAGCCACAAAAAATCTTTAAAGAAAGAATATGTTTATATAATCTGAATCTTGCTGAAACTCCTCAGCAACCAGAAACTAAAGAATCAAAAGTACAGAAGGTGAATGGCCTGTGATATATACTGACATGAGCGAAATAATGCCAATATTAGTAAGATGCATATGAAGTAAAAGTTGCATCTAACTAGAGTAGATTGAGGTATTATTAAATCATTATTATTGTAATCACTTTCCACCATGAATATGATACTGTTTAGTTTATGATTGTCCGTTAAAAGCTTGAGGGATCGAGTCACGATCAAGTAGTGTAAGAGTTCACTATATAATTGTGTCAAGTTATACACATCAGTCTTAACAAAGGGGCTGGAGCTAATAATTCTAAACGTCCAATTAAGTGGAAAAGGGATGGATAGGCTATAATTAAGCCAAACGTAAATCATTCACATCAGCATATACGTCAATAACAGCCACATAACATAAAAGTGTATCAGTATAAGCATATGCAAACCCTAATGGATACAGGGAGCAATCCCCTGTTTAGAGACACATCTGATCAAGGACGAGAAACGGCAGAAGACAGAAGAAATTACACCTGTACAGTACAGGTTGGTGAAGAAGATTCAAATTCTAAGCATTCTTTAATCTTTGGAGGGAAAAGGGTACTTTTTACTGTGAAAAGTAAGTGATGGGAGACAGCACAATAAGTACATGAGCAAAGTAGAAAGAATATCTCTACCTCTATTATTGGATGTCACTGCATAGCAAGTGCAACACATGAAGAGTTTAAGATATAAATGATTAAACGTAACCTGGAAAACAAAAAAATGATAACGATATTTGGGAATCAAAGGGCATCATTGGTCTTAGCAAATTTGCTACCAATCCAGTTTTTGTAAAATCTACTACTTGTCTGGATTAATTACATGTGTTAGTATAATAATAAAAATCTCATGCATGGTTCAGACTTACTCTAGGTGGCATGGCTCAGTGATCATCCAAATCATATAAAATGATCCACCTAAAGACACTTCGATGTGCATTAGCATATCACAGTTGCCATCTATAGCACACCTATGGAACTGAGCATGATCAATAGGGAAACTAGTATGTCAAATCACCTTACCTCCCCGCAAAAAAGAACATCTTACCAAAGACACTTCAAATTTTATGCTTGGTTTTACCATGAACAGTATCGAAGCACAAAGCAGTATGTATGTCAACACCCAGTGCAAAAGTGAATCCATGGCATTTCATTTGATAAGGTTTTCCAGTCAAAGATAAATAAATATATTAGCACATTGCTCTTTATGCAATTATTATATTCTCTGTATGGCGTCTTACCTTCAGCAAGCTATATGCGCTAACCAGCAGAGGTGCATCAAGTATGTAATCTTAGGTATGCCTTAAATCTCAACTGAGTGCTAAGTTCACAAAGATTCCACACCTTGCAGACAGAAACTAAACACAGGAAGAGAAGTAACATTTCATATATGTCTGATATACTCTAAGTAAATCGTTAAGAAAATACTAGTAATTTCAGAACATGACATCAGTTGGGCAAAAAAACAGTTTGCACAAGAAACCAGAAGTTGATTGAATACCGAAAAAGTGGCCCGGGGCCAGAACTACTATTGGTGATTTGACCTTGTTTCAACTAGTCAATGGAATGTCTAATCCAGCCTATCCATTCAATCAGAGTACTATCGTCAGGCATGCTGACAGGAAACATCATAAAAAGTTCTGAAATGTGCTTGATTTTTGGGTTATCTACAGATGCAGCCACAAAAAAGTAGTTTGTCATGTCAGTGCTTTGCATTATTTGGTCTCAGAACTCCAGACAACTGATAATTGTATCCACTTAGGATGTTGAAAAATCGACCTTGAACTCATGCACCAGCGTTACTCAGTCCTTGCCACATCATGGTTGTGTCCTTCTGGGACTGCCAGTTTTTAATAGTTGCCCAAAGAAGAACATGACAAACTGCAAAACTTATAGCTGAGTGCTGATGATCAAATCCTAAGTTATACCAGTCAAGTAAGATCAAGTTAGGTAAACGTCGCCACTTGGGAATTATGAGAAACCTGGATTTTCTTACTCCCTCCTTTATGCTTGCACCATATGAGTAAACATAAAAACAATTACTGTAACATGAGTACAGATTAACTTGTTTAAGTGAAGAATACTGATTAATTTACTCATTGTTTTAAAAAGGAGCGATTACCCATATCTATACTAATATAAAGGTACAAGTTTGTGGAATCCAATTGATCTGAACCTTATTAATGGCAGTTAATCACCATATCTCCTTTACCGAAAAAGGCTTTCGCCCCGCTTTATATAAAAAGCAACGATCAACAGCACCCGGTACAAACGCATGCCCCCACAACACACGCACACACACACACCCAAGGCAGGATACATAGGCACTGACCGCAGCAACAGCATCCCTAGCACTACAAGAGCAGCCGGGGGCTACAGCCGTGAACATGCCACCGCGAAGAAGTGAAGCCGCATATGACGAACCGTGGGCTCCAAGGCGGCGCCTTCAGGAAGGGCACAACACCGGAGTGCCGCCACCGCCCGATCCGAGGATTAGAGTTTCCACTGGAGCAACACGATGTGCAATGAGAGCCGCGACGATGCCTTCAAGAAGGGAACAAGCTTCGCCGCTGCCAGTCCGTCCGAAGATAGAGCAGGTTTTCACCCCGGCCACCACTCACCGCCACCGAACGCCACACCCTGGCTACCACGCCGCCCACATGGCCGTGGCAACCGAGCAGCACCAAGCCACGGGCTCTGCCCATGAGCACCGTGGACCCACCAAAAGGGCCGCCGCCCCGGCATCCAAGACCTTAAACCACCTCACCCGAGACCTGCCGCTACCCCAACCAAAGCCTGGGCTGCCCCCAATGCCGGGACCCAATAGGCCGGCCACAACCGGCCTCCATCGACCCGTCCTGTGGCACCAGGCGCGAGACGAGCATGGTCCTGCTGCCGGGCGCGAGAGAAGGTCAGTCCTGCTGTCGGGCGTGAGACGAGCTCGGTCCTGCTGCCGGGTGCGAGACGAGTGATGGACCACAGCTGGGGAGGGCCAACCATCAACGAAGATAGTGGCCAAACGCCGAGGAGATGGATCGAAGGTCGAACCGGGTCGCCTACAAACGAGCCGACGCTGGAAATCCAGCCGCAGCCGATCCGTCGGGCTGCCGTGATGCCGGCGCGGCGAATGGAGGCCACCACTCCCAGAGGGCCGAGCCGCCTTGTCGCTGCCGCCCACAGCCGGAGCAGTAGCCACGCCGGGCCGGTGCCCCAACCCGCGCCGCCCGTCGGAAAATGACAGATCCGGCCGGCACGCACCGCCACCACCGCCACCAACCCGCGCCACCCAAGGTCGCCGGCCTACCTCTACCAGCCACCACTGCCATCGGAGCTACAGCGGCCGCCGACCCCGCCACCGGTGCCCTCCGCCCGCTGCACCCTATCGTGAGAACCGCCCGCCGCCACGAACCTCTGCACCAGCCGCTCGCAGCCCCCGCCACCCCACGACAAGCCGGATCCACGCAGCCACCACAGCAGCCACGGCCATCCGCACCGCCGTGCCCTGCGCGAGCACCGCGTCCTCGGGTGGCCACCGCATCCCGCATTG